>NC_069716.1:23127974-23290474 GCF_027358585.1 Pangasianodon hypophthalmus
AAATGCTCTTAGAGCTCAAGCATCTTGCCTGCATTACAACCGACATTATCAACAAATCCAACAAAAGTATAACAAATTATACTTTCTTGCCTGTATATACTGCTTTCATTTCAGTCCTTTTAAAAGATATTCCTTCACTTGGTGATGGTGTTGGAGACCGCTGTCCGACACATCACTCCAAAATCTCCCATAAGTGTTCAGTTGGGCTGGGATCTGGTGAGTGTGAAGGCCTTATCATATGATTTACATCATTTTCATTCTTATCAAACCATTCACTGAGGCCTTTGCCCTGTGGATGGGGCGGAGTCATCCTGGAAGAGACCACACCCATCAGAATAGACATGTTTCATCATAGGATAAAGGTGATCAGTCAGAAGAACTTTGTATTGACTTGCAGTGGGGAGACAAGTGGAGCCAGGTCATGCCAGAAAAATAAATAAATGCCCCCGACAGCATAACAGAGCCGCTGTTTTTCCTTTCATTTGTCACCTCTCTGTATTGTGTAGACCTGTATT
Organism: Pangasianodon hypophthalmus; assembly: GCF_027358585.1. Lineage (NCBI taxonomy): Eukaryota > Metazoa > Chordata > Actinopteri > Siluriformes > Pangasiidae > Pangasianodon > Pangasianodon hypophthalmus. The sequence goes on from NC_069716.1 coordinate 23,128,490, forward strand.
GTGTAGATGAATGTGACAAATGCAATAAGGAAACTGAATGAACTGTTTTATTCTGGATTCCATGAGCTTGTGTATTGTCTAAAAATACTGAATGATGCAATGATGAAAAACTGTGTTATCACTTAATCACAGGATCATTATGTGACCTTCAGCAAAGCTCTTCTTTCTTTTATATTCTCTTCCAAAGCAAATGATGAATGGCTCTTTTTTGTAAGTGGAATCTGAAATGTTTTGGTCAAATCCAAACTTGTATTTTGAGACAACTTTTCAGGTTCGTATTGTTTATAAATTACCTTACTTTTTTGACACTTTTTTGTCACTTTAGGTTTCACAGTTTCTGGTATTTCCCTGCTAACATTCAAGTCCACTGATGAGAGCTCGCTTGTTTCCTCGACTGTGAGCAGTACTCATGTGACTGTGGCTGTGCCTCTAAGCCCTAGAGTTTGGAGCTGTTGTGATTTGAGCCATGTGTTTGAGGTGCTGACTTTGCCTAATTGCTGTTTGTGCTTTGGGACTGAGAGAGATTGTTTGGCCCCCTCAGGCCGTGCCCAGAAAGCCACTTGGGGAGGAGCCGTGACTAATTGAAACGAGCTTAGTAGACATCAGAATCAGCTGGCTCTCACATCTACTGGAAGTGAAAAAGTAAAAGACATTCGGTTCATTTTTTGTCAGTCAAGATCAATTTTCAACTAGCAGATAATCATTCTTTCAGTTTAGCCTCACTATAGAGGCCTTCAGAAGGTTAGTGCAGGAATGTACAGTTTTGCTTCTTCTTAAACCAGTGATCACTTACCTTCAAATATTCTATAACATCTCCCTGTGTCTCCTTCCAACATTTAAACAAAGAATCAAAAATTAATGCTTTTATTTTGGCTTTATTTTGGCTTTGGGTTGAGAGCTGGGAAACACAAATTGTACTAAATACCTGGGACACTGGGCTGGTTTCTGGAGAGACAAAAGAGCTAAACACTTGGGACTTTGTGTTCAGAAACGTTGAATAATAGCTGAGTGCTTAAACAGAAAACACGGCCAACTTACTGCACCAGCTGACCTGAACTCAATGCATATCTTTTGCTGGGTGTAAAATCAAAGCATGCATAATCCTTTTAGCGAGATTTCCCTTTAATTCCATTGTAGCCAGTATGCAATTAATTAATCTCATCAGGTTAACACCCACTCAGCTTTCCTTGAGTTGGGAGATCAGTTGCATGTTAAGCAGCTACTGACGCAGTCTACTGCTCCAAATTGTTAGTAAATTATATAATTTTTTAGATATGGTGACTTTAATTTGCAGAGCTCATATGCCAGTGGGAATTTCCTAGTTGCTTTCAAGGCATATGCTATCAGATTTCCACTTCCTTTCATTTATCTCTTTCCTTGCTCTGTAGCTTCCTCTTTGGAATTGCATGCATGGCCTGTATTTAGGCTGAGAGCTTTGCATTGCTTATCTGTCTGGATGTTGCTGGATTGCCCTAAATCCTTTTTGAGGTTAAAATAACCTGAATTACATTCTTTACTTAGCAATATTATTTTTGTGATATTCCCAAACATAAGTTGAGGTTTTATTCTGACCAGTTTAGCACTGCTTTGAGATGAACAGCCACTAGATAAAAGTTTTAGTGAACTGATGAAGTGCATACAGCATTGGACTGTGTAGGAGAGCTACTATGTGTGACCAAAGTCTGAGCTTTAACTAACTTTAGTTTTTTATCTTACTTTTACTGGCACATTATTTTTACGTTCCTGTTGTATTATTAACTATTGTACTTCTATTGTAGTTTTTATACATTTTTATTGCATATTTAAAAAAATATTTTATAGTATTTTTTTTTTCCTGTTTTGTCCCCAAAGCTATTATTTGTTACATTTTTATTATTTGCTTATTTTACTATCTTATTTTTTGACTAACTTTTGTTTCTTTCTTAGGTTTTTATTTCAGACTATAAAGCACTTTGTTAGATTATTCTTATTCTTATTCTTAAAGACTTTCATCCTCTGTTTTGCTGAAAGAAAAGAAAAGGTCTTTCTATTTGCTTTTGTTTCTCAGGTGCTGGTGAGTCCGGGAAGAGTACAATTGTCAAACAAATGAAGTAAGTTATGCTCCTGTAAACCAAGTCTCTTTAATAGCAAACAAGGAAACTGACTTTTATTGCTTCCATAATTCCATAAAAGTTCTTGATAGCATGTGTATCATCGCTGCTGTGTTTTCGCTCAGAATCATCCACCAGTCTGGTTACTCAGAAGAGGAGTGCCATCAGTTGAGGGCCGTGGTGTACAGCAACACCACTCAGTCCTTGATGATCATCATCAGGGCCATGGAGCGGCTGGAGATTGAGTTTGCTGATGCTGCTCGTGCTGTAAGTGCTAACCGAGGGAGAGGACGTCCATCTTCCAGACTTGGAGAGAGTGCTTCTCTCTAGTTTGGCCTAATCAACTATAATGAGCTAGATCAACTGTAGCAATAAGAGTACTTGGAGGAAGCAGGATTTTCCTCAGCAGAAATGGCTGGAGTGTGACTTGATTGTGATTGGTGTTAATGTGTGTGTAATACAGGACGATGCAAGGCAGTTGTTTGCACTGGCGAGCACAGCTGATGAGGGCGACATGAGCGCAGAGCTCGCTGGCATCCTCAAGCGCCTGTGGGGAGATGGAGGTGTACAGATATGCTTCGGTCGCTCCAGGGAGTACCACCTCAATGACTCTGCTTCATAGTGAGTCTCTAGATCTTACATGCTTTTTCCCAGTTCCAAGAAAATAGGCATTTGAAGGGTAAAAACTGTTGCTTCAGTGCCTTCAGGACATACAGTATACATGTATCACTGAATCTTGCAATGAAGGTTTACGTGAATGTTTTTTCCCCACTATGCCAAATCATCCACACGTGCCAGAAATGAACACATTGTACAGTATCCTAACCATAGCTTTGTTTTTAACTGAAATACAGTCACACCAAAGAGGACAGCTTCAGTGTTTTCACTTGAAGAAAAATAAATACATAGTCTTATTTACTATCTGAGATTGAAGTGCATTGCAGCACAAAGAACACATCTCTACCAGATGAGATGATCTTAATGATAGTATGCTTTTGGGAATCTTGGCTTTTATTGTTTATAATAATATATATATATGTAAAAATATAGAAGTTTACATCTTGCTTTGCAGATATAAAAATGTCTCATAACTCACACTGAACATTCAACTTTATATATTTATATAACTGTATAATTACGGGTAGGGTTTGTGCATCTCCATAGAGCACTGACTACACAACTATCATTGTGAGTGCATAAGGGTGATATTTTGTTTCTACAAATCACAACCTGAAATTGATTACTGACTGCCTAGTAGCAGCACAGAGACAGGACACTTTTGAGTTCCTGAACAACGTCATGGTGCACGACCAGTCTGGATAACGCAAGAGGAAATAATCAGCCCCTCCCATTTGCTGACATGCATTGACCCTCACTCTTAATTTTTTTTTTCTCATATATCATAATCTGTTGCAATTGCTTGCAGGCTCAGTCACTGTCTCAGCTCTTAAATAATAATTCCTGCAACTTGTGCAATAAGAGACTCTCTCCAAAAGTTTTTTTTTTTGTATTATGTAGATAAATAGTCAAAGCATCATGGAAGAGTCTAAGCTATAATAGAATTAGGCAGCTGACATTGGACTAATAAATGATTTTATGGTGTTCTTAGTGTTACTCTGTTAACAGCAGCTAAACTTTCACCCTTTTCTACTTGGAATGTTCTCTTATTTGAGTTGAATATTACAATTTATTGCTATTGTTTTATCCCTTCTGCGTGTTCAAAGATCTCCATAGAGATTCAAATATATTTTATTCAAATGGACAACAATGCAAATAACATGGATGTGTGTTGAGAAGTATGATGTGGCAAAACCTCACCTTTTGCATGTGATGTGCAGACACACAAGGCACTTTCTCTAAAGGGCATTCAGTTCCAAAAATGATGGAAATATATTTCAGGTCAACATGATCAAGCATGTATGCTGACATTCAACAGTCTTGTATAAAAATAACAAACTGCGCCTTCAGTACTAGCATATCCCCTTGTCCTTCTTTTTTCCTAGCTACCTGAATGATCTAGACAGGATATCGGTCCCTAATTACGTCCCCACTCAACAGGATGTCCTCAGGACCAGAGTGAAGACCACTGGTATTGTTGAGACCCACTTCACGTTCAAGGATCTTCACTTCAAGTGAGCATTAGACTTTAATCAAAACATTGAACCCATATCACAACTGGGGAATTTCTGCCAGCCATCCGTAGAACATAAATCAAAAACAAAATATTGAAATACTGTGGTGGAGGACATCGTTTGCATGTTTGCCTGCTTGCATTTCAGGTTTTGTCAGTGTGTCACTGATGTTTTGTGTATTATCTGAGCAAACAAAGAATATGTTGTCAGTATATACTATGCAATTTATTTTGGAAGGTGGTGTGTTGAATTCAGGAAGTTTCAGTGTGTTGGGTTTTAACTTCCCTTATGTTTATGTCTCGATTTCAAAACAGTGTTATTTATGGTCATAAATTCAGATATGCCTAATTAGCGTCTTAACTGAGTGTATATTAGGACACGGACCAAAGATTTCAAAGGAACTGTACGATAAAATATGACTCAAGACTTGCAGTATCATATCAAGAATTGGAATATTTGAGCTTCATGGTAAACATTAGGAATGTTAGGAAAGGTTGAAATCAAATTGCAGAATATAACAAGGCGTAAATGGTTTGTTTTGAAATCTTGGCACCCTAAAGCCTCTTTCATGACATTGTTCTCATTCTCTTCATGTACCAGCTAATGACCGGCTAAGACACTATTAAGAGCTTTAAACATCGGTGGCTACAGCAACAAGAAATAATAAAGTTAACACAATAGGAGTGGAAATCAAAGTTGCTAATGAACAGCTCTAACATGAGGACCGAAACGAATGTCTGACAATTTATGCTGTCAAGGGAGCGAGGGAACACCTGCTTTACGCAACCAAGCTTGAAAGATGTGTTTTTACCAGTAACATAGGAAATATGGGAACCTTGGTCAGCTGGTGTCTTTTAAAAGTGCAATCTGAATTGATTGAAAGGATAGTAACATTATCTAGTATAAACAACCTTTAGTCAAACATATAGTAAAAAACATAACGAACTCTGATAAACCTCATATTGTACTTGTGCATGTGCAAAATAGTTCAGGTTTTTTTTCCACCTACGCTTAAAGTCCTTATTGTTTAGATAATGCTGCGATACTTTAATATTCATGAACATTGAAAGAGTAAATCAGACATTGTGGGTGTTGAGCACGTTTATGTAATTCCACATGCAAGATACTGCTTTTTGTGGCATTTCTAAGAAACCAGTGCTCTTTCTAGGAAATCCATTAATCCATTTCCAGTAATGTCACGTTACACTGCTGTAATGTTTGAGTACTTTTTTAATGACTTTAACTCTGTCCTTGCAGGATGTTTGACGTGGGTGGCCAGAGATCTGAGAGAAAGAAGTGGATTCACTGCTTCGAGGGTGTGACTGCCATCATTTTCTGTGCTTCTATGAGTGACTACGATCTGGTTCTGGCTGAGGATGAGGAAATGGTACGTTCAATCCTCAACATCACTTTAGCTCTACTCCCTGCCTTTACTGTAACACAGGGTCTAGACCGGGGTGCCAAATTTATTTTATGTAACGGGCCATATTATAATTAGTTAGGAAAATAAGGGAATGAACATCAACAGTTCCTCCTAAATATGTTCATTTATCAGCCTTTATCTTAATGCATAAACAGATATATCACCTAAAAGAATATAGACTGCAGAAGAGAAAAGAAAAGAAGAACCGATTGCAATTCATTACCAAAACAACATATTTTGAAATTATGGTTCCAATATATATATATATATATATATACACACACACATACATACATACATACATAGTGTCTTGCATAAGTACAGAAATTCATAAATCTAGAAAAAATAGCCTATAATAATTGAAACAATTTATAAAATAAAATTCACAAGTTGTGATTGCATAAGTATTCACCCCCATTGCTGTGAAACCCTCGTTCTTTTGGAAAGAGACATTGTTACAGCGTCAAATTTTTAGCTTGCCGATGAATTGCATTTATTCACAATTGCATCATTAGTACATTGTTGTCAGTAGCTGCATTTATGGCCCTGAGTTTATTGCTCTATTTTGCTCCCTAGTGGAATAACAGAGAATAGTTTTTTTTTTTTTTGCTGATCTTTCGATTCAAATAGAGTCAACAAAAGAACACGAATTCAGAATTCATTTGGTGGGCTGGATTAGAACCTATATTGGGCCATACCCAATATGGTTGACATATCGGGTCTAGATGATTTATCAGAGTTGCTGTATTATTGCTGTATTATTTTTCATCTTGAATTCCACCTTCTACAGAACCGTATGCATGAGAGCATGAAGCTGTTTGACAGCATCTGCAACAATAAGTGGTTTGAGGAGACGTCCATCATCCTCTTCCTCAATAAGAAGGATCTGTTTGAGGAGAAAGTCAAGAAAAGCTCTCTGACCATTTGCTTCCCAGAGTACACTGGTATACACACGATTAGCATTTCTGCATGTCGTAAATGTTCTTTACGTCATATATGCAGCCACATCACAGTTAGTGCCTTTATGGTATTGTGTCTGGTATTCTCTTATCAGTGCTTCTGTTCTTGTGCTAAGGCGCGAACACGTATGACGAAGCGGCTGGCTATATCCAGAATAAGTTTGAGGACCTGAACCAGAAGAAGGAAACGAAGGAAATCTACACCCACTTCACTTGCGCAACAGACACTAAGAACGTGCAGTTTGTCTTTGATGCCGTCACAGATGTCATCATCAAGAACAACCTGAAGGACTGTGGGCTTTTCTAAGTCCAGCTGTTACATCAGTGAGTAAAAACTGATTATGTATTATTTATCTTTTACAGAGCTCTCAAGAGTAACTGCTTGAAATGACAAAATCTATATATAGCAGCCCCAGTCTTTAACCGATTTTTTAAATATCAAACATTATCATACTTTTATCGGGATATCTTTGGGTCCTTAAAAAGTCCTAACTTGTCTGAAATTATTATTTTTTAAATTGTTTTGGATCTAGATTTTTCTGTCCAAATATATAATATAGAAAAAAATCCAATAATACTAGTGTATGTTTGTTTTTAGTCTGTTAGTCTGTTTTTACATCCTGCATAATACTCTTGCACATGAGGCAGGGGTGTGCGTTAATCTGAGGCTAACATTAGCTACCTGCTGTTGAGTAAAATTGAATCAAATGGATCTGGAGAACAGTAAATATGCTCTCAGGTTAAAACCTGCATCTGCACTGAAGCTCATAACATGATGTACCATAAAAATGACAAATTAAATTAAATTAAATTAGAATTTAATAGCACTGAAAAAGTCATAAAAAATGTTCAGTTTATCTTTAGGTTACCTGTACTCGAGAGCAAGAGTTCTCAAATGTTTTGTAGTCAGGGACCCCTCTAAAATATTTTGACAACTTTAAATTCAGGAAATTTCACAGACTGCTCAGCACAGATTCATTTTATAAATATAGCCATTCCAGACTATTTAAATATTGGTCTTCTGCTTCTTCTTCTTCTTCTTCTTATTATTATTATTCAAATGTGTACAAAAATATTCTGGCTATTTATTGGAGCCATAGAGCTTTATATTTATGAACTATCCAACAACAAAACATAGGTCAGAGTTGACATTATTTATAGGCCAAATTATTTTTGAGTTATTACGGTTTGGATTAAATCATTTAATTCAAGTGACTGTTGAAACAGTATAATAATGAAGAACTAAATAATAAATATAATAAGTGTGGATTGAGATGTCCTGTAACAAAATAAAAAACAAATTATGGACCCCTTGGCTCTGCTTCACAGACCCCACTTTGAGTACCACTGTACTAGTGTCCAATTTATTAGGTATCTTGTACATATTCATTGGCCATTTTATAAAATCCACCTCTCAGGTGCGCATTATAGGCGTAATCCTATAAACTTCAGCATCCCTCTACGCTGCCCATTAATAGAAAGGGAATGTCATAGGGCTTCTGTGTCTGATACTGTCATGCCAGTGCATGTCACTACTGTAGTGAGAAATATCCACCACACAAATAATATCTAAAATGGCCAACGAGGAGTGTTACCTAACAAACTTGCAACTCTGTCTATTTTTATAACAATTTGTGTGTTTATTATAACTCTGACTTTGAGTACTTGGCACAACAAATTCTTAGTATGTGAACACGACTCTGTCTGTTGCGTTCTCTGTTCACCTCATCACAGGGCGACGAAAATAGACAGAAAGTAGCTGGGAGAAGTACGGCTGCACCGATGTCAACCACGAACACCACATATCCGTTATGTAAACATTTTATTTATCTTCTCTAAACATTTTTTATTGTTTCAGGGAAAAAAATCTTTATGTAAAATATTTGTACAACTGTAATTGTTGCTGGAACTGTTTTTAAAAAAATTATTTATAGTTGCTTTCTGAAGGGTTTTTTTTTTTTTTCACACTGAAGGTTTTTGGGAACATCTTTTATTCTCTGCTCTTAATTTTGTCATCTAAGCTGCTCAAACGTAGATGTAGGCATTAACATATAATCATGTAACATTAGTATCACTCTTTTCCGGGGATGACTCTGATGATGACAGAGAGCGTATATATGATTAGTTGACAAAACAGTCCCGTGGTGTACGTGTAAAACCTGCCTGAATAATAAGATTAGTATAGAGAAACTCTTCTGTGTGCAAACATAATAGATGGACGGGATTTCCCAGAACAACATCTGACTACACAGAATTTGCATCCATTATGTCCGATTAGTCTGTAGTTTGACTATGAAGATGCCCCGAGTGACAATAGGGGGACTGAAAAGACTGTTGAAGAGAAAATGAGGAATGGTTTCAAGAAGAACTGTGATAACTTTGAAAACATGGAGGCATTGTGTATGAAGATGAAGATGTGGAGATTTTGCACACAGGGAGCCTTTTCAAAGGGACCAAAGCATTCTGACCTTGTTAAATCATTTCTATAACAAATAAGTACCGCTGCACTTCTCATCCAAGTGCATTGCACACTATTCTACTGCCTTTTATTATTATTTGCTAGAAAATATGAGTGAAGAATGTGATATAGTAGACATTTTCTTCTAGTTATTTATGACAAATTTTATTAGTTTTATGCACCTCACTTTATGTCCCTCACTGTCTCTGTTCTCATTGGTGGGGAATAACTGACCAATATCCACTATTTTGCTAATAAAATGTGCTGTGATTAACTCATGGCATTTCGAAATAGATGTTTTTGTGTCTGTCGGATGTCCTTTGTTTAGCAGCCTTTATTTCTGGCTTCCTTTCACCTTTTGGGATTGTGTACCAGTGATACACTATATAAACACTTTTATAACATCTCAAACAGCAGCCATAGTGACACATTTCAGATAGTGCCTCATAATGTTTACAGGTAGTTTATGTTTAACTATAATCCAATTATAAGCTTAAGAAATCATACATAGTTCAGTAGGTTTGTGTTATTATAATCAGCAAAATGAATAAAATAAGAATCTACATCAAATATGTAAAGGCTTTTTAAAACTGGCCTCTTGTTAGTCCTTAAGAGGCTGAGGCCCAAAGCTGTTCTATAAAAAGAGGTTATAAAGCTCGTTAAAGTGTTAAAGCATGCTGCCCCCTGGTGGTGAAAATCACCTTTACAGCTCCATGCCTTGATGGGAAGACCAGATAATATAATATGTAGTCAGTTCTGCTAGTGGTGTTAAACTGAAATGCCTGAAGGCAGCTTCACACTAAAGTCATTTATTCATTCATTCATCTTCAGTAAGTGCTTTATTGTGTTCAGGGTTGCAGTGGATCCGGTGCCTATCCCAGGAACACTGGGTGAAAGGTGGAGAATTCATCCCAGATGGGACAAAATCAGTCCTTCGAAGAGCACCATGCACACATGCATTCACACACTCATTCACACCTAGGGGCAATTTAGTATGACCAGTTCACCTACCGGCATGTTTTTAGACAGTGAGAGGAAACCCACAGGGGCACAGGCAGTAACCTGAGCTCATGATTGAACTGGGGACCCTGGAGCTGTGAGGCTGCAACACTATCCTTTGCGACATGGTGCTGCCAAGGATACTTATTCTTTTTTTTTTGTAATTATTAAAAATTTAATTATTAAAAGTTTTTTCTCCCCTGTATTTCAGAAATATACTGCACCACAAATTCCAGTATGTCATGTACTGGTAAATAAGAAATTTTGATTTATGCCTGATATATTAAACATGAATACTTATGCTGTGGATATACAGAAGACTCTAATGAAAAATACAAACTATCATGCCATTTGTACTTGGATGTTCTATGCATCTGAGTCATCCAAAAGATGTTTTGACAACCATATCTTTTTTTCTATATTGGGTAAACATAATGAAGCACAGAAGCTCCTACACTTTTACCTAGATTCTATAAATATGCAAATGGTAAAATCCCCACACAAGCCTACATCCCCTGCCATGCAACCTGCTTCTTCTGCTAAAACAGTGTAAGAACAAAAGCTGCACTAAAGTTTGTGGACACCTGATCATCACACCCATATGTGATCCTTCCCTAAACTGTTCCCACAAAGTTGGAAGCACAAAGTTGTATGGGATGTCTTAGTATGCAGTAGCATTACAAGTTCCCTACACTGGGACTAAGAGGCCCCAATATGTTCCAGCATGACAGTGCCCCTGTACACACAGCAAAGTCCATGAAGACATTTGGTTTGCCAAAGTTGGAGTGGAAGAACTCGAGTGTCCTGCATAGAGCCCTGACCTCAACACCACTGCACATCTTTGAGATGAACTGGAACACCGACTGCACCCCAGACCCCCTCACCCATCATCAGTACCTGACCTCACTAATGCTCTTGCGGCTAAATCCACACAAATCCCCACAGCCACACCCCAAAACCTAGTGGAAAGCCTTCTCAGAAGAGTGAAGGTTATTATAACAGCAAAACTAAATCTAAAAGGACTAAATCTGGAATGGGATGGTCAAAAAGCACACATGGGTGTTATGGCCAGGTGTCCGCAAACTTTTGGCCATATAGTATACATTTTGCAGGTTTCAAGTTGACAATTTGAACATGATTGGCTCTTATATTTTATGACAGAATAACACTTGCTGTCCAAGGATAAGTCAGATTTTCCCACTAAGATTTCCACAAAAGTTCCCATTGTTTCTTAAGGAATGTGGCAGTGTTGATTCAAACTGTTGGCCACACTGGCACATTTAAATGAAATTTTCTGAAAGAATTTAATCATAAAAACACATTTTATAATGAATAGGATGTCTTTGAAAGAGAAATGCCTCTCTGTAATATGTGCTTACACACACTCCCCCCACTTCATGCTGGGATTCTATATTGCAGAAGGATTGAGTTTTACTCTCAGGTGATTAGTCTAACCTCTCCCAGCTCTCCAAGGGAGATGAAACAGATGCCTAATGGAGCCTGTACTAAAGGAGAAGGTAGAAGGAAGAAGATGGAGTCCTTGATCAAAAGCCCACTAGTGTCCTGTACCATATGTCTCAGATCCCAGGTAAACTGCATCAAACACAACCTTCCTGCAGCTCCCAACTGTCTGATCAGTCATATTACTGATGATGCCTCCTTAGCCATAGTACAAGCACTGCAGCTATTTGTGCATTACTTAAGAGTATTTTGAGGGTGGGCTGGAGGTTGTATTCTTGTGGTAAATGTAAATACAGTGGCCCTAAATGAAAGTAGATGTTCTCAGTAAATGTCCAGTTGCTGTATCAGCAAAAGGTTTCCTAACAACTGTGTAATCATATAATGAATATATATGCAGCCTAAGCAATGTTTGGTGTGTAAGTGAATTATGTTCTGTGGACATGTGTGGTAGAACATACTTCTTAAATGTTTACCTGTTGAAATGATAATAGTAAAGTTTTCCCACTCTTTTTGTCTAGGTGATCACAGGGGCCTAGCTAGATTTTTTACAATGGGGTGGCCAGGTTCGACCCAGTGACTTTACTGGGGTGGTAATCTAGGCTGAGACAAAATGCTAAACCTCATCCACATAAAAAAATGACCTAATGTGGCTACTCCTATCAGTATATGTCCTGAGTAGGACAAAAGCTGTGACAAGTTTGGAATAATTGGAATATAAATAAAATGTGAGGTCTTTGTTTTTTATGCTTTAATAAGTTATAAATAAAGAAATAAGTTAATAATGGTGCATCTCAAGATATAGAGAAATGTTTGTTGCCAAATTAATAAACCCTCATAATGATGACACTGGATGTTCATTTGCAAAAAAATGTTTTAATCAGTGCTTTATGAATTCATCATAGTCCTACTTACACATATCAATTAAGAATGACTGTAGGAAGTCTATATAATTGTGTGTTAGACCTGCTTTACTGGAGAACCACCCCAAAAATCCTAATCCACAAAAATCCAGATTATCTCAATATCCACTCGTAAATCATATTACGCTCTAATCTGCACATTATCTGCAAAATCTAATTATGATTCCCCTTAGGCCTGGATCATGTCATATTTGCCAACAGTCTAATAACATAAGAAATGATTTAAACCAGGGGGGCCCAATGGCTCACTGCCTTACATGTGTTCAAATTTAAATTCAAGTTGTCTCCAATCCAGACACCCCTGATCCAATTTATAAAGGCTGATAATTAGATAATCAGTCAGAACAGCAGTGCTGGGAGTAGGGAAAGCATGGACCTCTATAGGGCAGTATGATGAAAGCACTAGCTACATATGTAACTGTGGTTCAGTAAACACTGAGTAGCACACTCATGCTGAGACATTGCAACAAAGTCACAAAGTGACCATATGACATAGTATTTGCAATAAATACTGTATACTGTCATCTTTCCCTGGAACATTCTTGCAGAGTTCCTGGTTCTGGTTCTGAGGGACAGGGATCCATGGGCTGTTATCTGTTGTTTGTAGAACCACAGTTACATAAGTAACTAGTGTTCTATTTCACCCTTCCAAACCGCCAAGGTTGGTGAATGTCACCTGGATAAGGCCATAGTGTCATTAAAAAACCAACCCACCTAAACGGAAAGGGGTTCGGATATGACTGCTCCATCATATACACCAGTGAGAGGGGCAGTGTTAACCCTGCAGAACCTGGAGAAGGTGCACTGTGATGCAGAGGTAGCATCAGCCCTGACTTCCTGGAGCAGCCTGCCTCTAAGTAATGCCCATGAGGAGGAGATGCTCCTTGTAGAGTGATATATCATGGTATGGGCCAGGCAACACCCTGCAATGGCCGTCACACACCTTTAGTGTAGATGAGACTTTCCACTATCCCTGCAGGAAGGATAGTACTCTAGGAACTGAGGAGTACACTAGATCCAAATGATGGGGTGTGCACCATTTTTGGAACAGTTTCTACCCATGTACTAGGGGCTCAGAAGTATTTCCTAGAGGTCTAAGTTGCATTTGTCATCCTGCACTTCCTTCCAAGGGGCCAAACCCACAGGCACAGGTATCCTGGACAAGGGTGCCAGCAGAACTACTTGAGGTGGAAAGTGCTAAGGTGTTCTGACAACTAGTGAGAACAGCCGTGGAAACCAAGTCCTTGCTGGGCATTTCGGGGTCAAGAGTGGGATTCTAATTGTGGTCTAATTGAGTAATGTGAGCAGAATCAGTGGCAGAAGCAGAAATGCGTAGACAGTAGACAGTGAGGTACGCTGTGCATGATAGTGAAGGAACCCAACTCGAGCAGTCAAGGTGTTCCAAAAGTACTCAAAACGTATGAAAAATTACACTCACCGCAAGCGAATCGACAAAATAACATGATAACTATTTAATCGGGAGGTGATTAAAAATATGTTTTTAAATTAAACATTTTAGGAACATTCTTTAGGAACATATTTGCATACATAGGCATCACTATTTCTATTTTGAAAGGTATAAGCCTTTAGATCAAAACCCACTTTACCCTGCTGCTGTGGACTCACAAACACCAAAATCTTCTACGGAAACCATGTTGCACTGTAAACATTTTAGGATTTCATTAGGCTAAAGTGCTTGCTGCCTCAATGTGCTTTCTCATTCACAGCTCATGTTTGGCAGCAGCTCGACAGCCTCCTTAATACTGAATGAAACACTGGGCCTCTCTTGTCCTCCCTGAACTCATATTAAAAAGTAATGACAACAATTAAAACGTCACTTAGTTTTTCACTTCAGATTTATGTCGAGATGGAAAGTCAAAGATGGCATCTTGCTATGCAGCCATTTCTTTTTCAAGGGCCCAGGGAAATGGATCATTACAGGTCCTTTAAGATCACAGCAGTGTTTAATAATTAAGACTTATGGGCCACTGATGTTACTTTAAAGTATTACTCTAAAATCAAATTTAAGGTATTTCCCAGGTGAAAGATATACCCTATACACCCATCATGATCACCTCAGTGGCAAGGAAAAGCACTTTATTTCTGAGAGTGTGTGGATATCATTCCATGTTTCCACAAAAAAACACCAAACAGAAAAAAAAATCCCAGTGCAGAATTAACACAGTGTTTATACACAGTGTTATTAGCAGTGTATGGCTGTAGGCATTCATTCAGCGCTGTAAGTGTTAACTCAGCACCGTGACGGATTCAGTCTCGTTTCCACATGTTTTTATTCTCAGATGGACCGTTCATTCCTGCTCCTGGAGACATTACATCCGGGTCACTCCACACTCATCGCGTGCCGGGTTGCCAGATCTTACTAACTATTCTCAGCCTGAAAACTCACCCATTTCACATGCCACCAGTTCACACGGAGAGAACAGGGAGGGATGTGGAGTTATTTTTGGAATCATTGCTGTTGTTCAATACGGCTTTTGTTGTTATTACTTATTTTTGCACTGAATTTTAATGACATAAAATCTGGTACTTCCCACTTCCTCACTTGACATTTGTATGTAAACATGTATTAAATAGACTTATTATTATTATTATTATTATTATTATTATTATTCTACTACTATGGGGGAGACATCTCTGGTGTTGGGGGTTCGATTCCCGTCTCCGCCCTGTGTGTGCAGAGTTTGCATGTTCTCTCCATGCTTTGGGGGTTTCCTCTGGGTACTCCGGTTTCCTCCCCAGTCCAAAGACACGCATTGTAGGCTGGCTGGATTGCATTTCCAAATTGCCCATTGCAATTGTGCGAATGAGTGTGTGTGTGATTGTGCCCTGCGATGGGTTGGCCCCCGCCCTGTGCCCGAGTCCCCTGAGATAGGCTTCAGGGACCCGTTACCCTGTGTAGGATAAGCAGTACAGAAAATGGATGGATGGATTATTATTATTATAATATAAGATAAATAAATCAAATATTTCAAAGAAACTATATAATTAGCTCACTATTAGTAAGGTTATAACAAAATGGCATAATAGCAAACAAAAATACTCCAGTAAAAAAAAAAAAAAAAAGGGGTAAAAACACTTTTATGAAATTAATAGAGACCTTCCTTTGTCTCACTGAAACAGTAATGTTATTATGATTATCAAATATTAAGGATACATTAAATTCACATTTTATTAAATAAATTAAAATGTAAATATAATAAATAAAATAATTAAAACTATATTGCATATTAAGTATAACAATTTAATACATGATATAAATTTTTTTTGTCATATAAATAATTAATTCGTTAAAATGATTAGCAAACCCGTCCCAGGTGATAATTTATTACCACAGTTAATTTCCCATTGTTATTAATTAATATTAATATTAATATGACTGGGAGCGAAACTCCTCAATCTGGCAACACCGCTCGCGTGCGTGTGTGTGCGCGGGCGCGTGTGTGAGACGGTCTGCTTCGGTTGCGTAGCTACTGCTGCAGCTCTCGGCAGAAGCGCGCGCTACGTGCTACATTGCTCCACCAGCCGCGCGTGCAGTCGCGACATTGGCGTGAAGAAGGAGGAGAAGAAGAGGAAGAAGAAGAAGAAGAAGAAGAAGAGGAGGAGGAGGAAGAAGAAGAAGAAGAAGAGCGCCTCGTACCGGCGCCGAGCCACCGAGCGACCCGATGAAGAGCCGCCCGTTACACACGCGCTGCTAGGCGGAAGGAAATTCTATCCGCGATGTCCAAGAGCCTGAAGAAGAAAAACCACTGGACGAACAAAGTCCACGAAGCGGTGCTCACCCGCAACAAGGAGGGCGAGCTGGGCTTCGAGCTGCGCGGCGGCGCCGAGAACGGTAATTTCCCTTACTTCGGAGAGGTGAAGCACGGAAAGGTGGCCATCCAGAGCGGCAAGCTGTGCGCCGACGAGCTGCTGCTGGAGGTCAACGACACGCCGGTGGCTGGCCTCACCACCCGGGACGTGCTGGCCGTCATCAAGCACTGCAAAGACCCGTTTCGCCTCAAGTGTGTGAAGCAAGGTGAGACGGCCTGAATACAGCTGCGGAGCGGCGTAAACAGCGGCGCGCCCCCGCTGCGCGCTCCCGTCTCGCTGCCTCCGTTCCGTTATCCGTTCTAACGTGGTGATGTACGTGTGCGTGTGTGTGTGTGTTGTAACCTAAACAGCCCTGCATGGCTACAGTAGGTAGCAGTGGCTTTGTTGGGACGCCATCGTTTTTGTGCGTCAGCATCAGTAAGACACGCTGGCCTATCTAACGGATTTGGCGGCTTGTTGTTGCCTTGGTTACGCGTGTCTTCCGCTCCGTGATGTGTTTATTTAGCCTTGTTCACGGCCTGGGGCTTGAGAACTGATACAGTTTTCGCTCGTGTAGCAAAAGCGCGTGCTTTTCTGAAACAAAGGTGTGTGTGCAAATGGATCATGAAGGGCTGTGTGTGATATGGAATGAAGACAGGAGAGGTGTGTTCTTGCACGTCTGCACATTAACACCTACAGTCTCACGCAGATGTTGTGTTTATATCAGATGTTGTGGTTACATCAGGTTTGCAAGGCTGAAATCTCTGCTAGGGGGCACGATGGCTTAGTGGTTAGATCGTCTGCGTTGTACCTCTGGGGTTGGGGTTCAAATCCTATCTCTGCCCTGTGTGTGTGTGTGTGTGGAGTTTGCAGGTTCTCCCGTGCTCTGGGGCTTTTCTCTGGGTTTCCTCCCCAGTCCAAAGACATGCACTGTATGACATGATTGGCATTTCCAAATTGTCCATAGTGTGTGTGAATGGGTGTGTGTGTGTGTGATTACACCCTGCAATGGGTTGGTACCCCGTCCAGGGTGTCCCCCGCCTTGTGCACCGAGTTCCCTGGTATAGGCTTCAGGCTCCCCTGTGTAGGATAAGCGGTACAGAGAATGGATGGATGGATGGAACTCCTCGGTGACAATGAAAAGGCCTTTGAAGTTTGCTCAGGAATGTAACACATAAATTTACATTTTACCACCGTGCCCAGGATTTTTAAACACGGGATATCAAAAGGGGGCAGGAGGACACTGACAGGTGGCACCACCTAATTATGCATAGGACATGCTTGCATTTGCAGAATAATGCCACATAATGTAATGTATCGGCTTCGTGATAATCAAGGGGTATGGTAAAAATACATATAACACTACAGTGAAGATTTGAGTTAGCATGAGCTAGGTATGATTTATTTAGTCTGCATGAACTGCATAGGAATAGCAGACCTCTCAGAGATATGATGTGAGGTGTAGTAAATTGGACTGTTCTGACTTTACTACAGAAATCCCAAGGTACCAATTTGCACGTCTGAAAGCACCACGGATATTTGACAAGTTACACAATACTGTGAAAATCTCCAGACAATACCATGGTACATGGACATCCGGTTCTCCGGTACTGAAAAAATACCGTGGTATGTTTGAATATAATATTGTATTACCAACAGATACCGTAATACATCCATGGTAGAACCAGAATACAGCTTTTACGAGGTCCTCGCTATGTCGTCAGCTCGAGGGAGGGCGGGGTGATTTGGCAAAAATATCACATTGCTGACATGTTGGTAGTGTGAATAACACACTCTTATGTGTTATATGGCCCAATATAGGCTTTTTAACACATCACACAGGCATGCCCCGGTCTGGTGGGGCTACTGGAGGTAATTGGTCTTTGATGTAACAGGGATAGATTATTGTGTCTTTTGGTGTGTGTGTGAGTGTGTGGGCACTTGAGGCAGAACTTTATTTTGTTGGTTATAGACAGCTAGAGAGACTTCATAATGAGCCAGTTCCAACAGTGGCTTGTTAATGTCCCGAAATCTGCTTAACCAGGACTACCTGAGTGTACAGCTTATATACACTACCAGTCAAAACGTTTGAACTTAGAAGGGTTTTCTTCAGGAATTTCTCCATTTTTACTTTCATTTTTCTACTATTTTACAATAATAATGAAGACAATAGTGAACACTTTGAAGTAACACATATGGAATTATGCAGTGACTAAGAAGTGTTAAACAAGCCATAACTATTGTAATTATTTTAAATTCTTAGCAGTATTCCTGAAGCGATCTCTTGGTATCTTCTCAAACAGCTTCATGAGGAGCTTCATCCAGGAGGCTTTTCTTTAAGTTCCCTAAAGTTCTAAATGAAAACTACTAGTAGTGTGCATTTATTATTGTTGTTTTATTGCACATTGCTTTAACTGGGCCGTTTTTTAAGGTTTTGGCTTGCTGGTAGCTCCTCGTCTTTTTAAATAGCTTTTTTCTAATTATTATTTCTAACAGTTATAAGCATAACCTGAAGCAGCTTTCCATTGACAGATGTTTTTTATCTCCTAAAGCATTTAATTTCAACGAATAGATGTGTAAATCAGCACAAACAAGACACTTTTACCAGCCTGGAAATTATGTTTTGAAGTATAATTTTCCTTTGATATTTCGGGTGATTAATTGTAGTATGTCAATTTGTTCTCAGATGTTTGACGTTTCTTCTTTAACTTATCTTTTAATTAGGTTTTTTTTCTCCTCAGTACAATATACTCAATGCTACACTGAGTCATTTTCTAGAAGAGTACATCTTAGTCAGCAAAGCTCCTGAGGCCGGAGAGAGTTCTAGCCATAAAGCTTACATTCAGTGAGACAGTCTTCCTGCTCTTGTGACTCTGTTGGCTTGACATCGACAAATCACTAGTCTGGGTCCTTGGGACAAGAAGAGTATATGTCCGGGCTATTCATTTTTTGTTCATAGTTGCCTACTGGATCAACACCCAAAGGATGAAATAACTACTCAGTAAGCTTGTTGATTTTCTGTTTAAAATAATCATGATTTTCCATTTAAAAATATTGCAATAAATGATTTAATCGTTAGCCTAAAAAAAACAGGAAAGCAAGCATTTCCAGTATTTCAGTATTAAGGAGAGAAGGGGAAGCATATTAATATTTCTAGCTGTGATGTTGAGAACTGTAGCAATCACAAAACTCTGGGTGGTGGATTCTTCTGTGATTCTGCAGTAATACGCAGGTAAACAGTTAAAAAAAACCCTTAATGTCACTTTTTGTTATATAATTCTTTTAGAAATTGGTTGTCTAATGTCCACATGTCCAACATTTCCTCTGAGCACCAGTCAATAAAACCCTCAGCATATTTAATCTTTCTAATTATCATTATAACCATTATTTGTAAAGTGTTAGATTTGACTCTTCATTATAGCCCTATTTAATCTTTCTGGGTTAAAATTTTCGTCCTTTTTTTTTTCTTCTCTTTTGGCTGAAAAACCACAAGATCCGTTTTGACCATTTTTGTCTGAAAATTTTCAGTGATGTCCCTAATACCTGTAAATATAGTAAAGATGTTAAATATATACTTGTCTAACCTTAGCTAAGTTGAGCAAATACTGATTTTATTTCACATTTATTTCACGTGTGATCTGAACAGTTTCTGAAATCATTCCAGATTCGGATATTGAACACTTTCTGAAATCATTCCAGATTTGGATATTGGTTGTCAGTCACAGCAACACTAGCCAATTGTAGCTGTCCATGAGGTCATGTATTCGGAAGAGGGTAGATAGTGCTTTCCACCAGTGTGTTGCCCTGCCCTGTGATGCAGCTAAAAAAAACCATGCGATTGGCTGGTTTTGTGTGTTTGGCTGGCTTCACGTGTCTTAGAGGACGCACATGTAAGCTTTCATCTTCCTTGGCTGCTAGCTGGTCTTATGATAGGGGAGGGCTGACTGATGGGTGGGAATGGTCAGGTGACCAACCTGGGGGCAATGTGGGATAAAACCCCCCAAAATTAAAAAAAACAAACAAAAAAAGATACTAACCAAACTCAAATAATATATTTTATATGAGATGTGAAGAGAACACCGCAGCTCATAGCCAGGTGTTTGCCAACAACTTTTTTTGTCAAGATCGCAAACACGATGTGCTACCTCAGGCACTTTCTAAGAAAAGGATAATGACTATGACTGAGTCATCCTCTCCATGGGAATTTATGTATATACTGTTTGTGTCTGTATTAATGCACTTGACTTGCTAACTAGCTTGCCATACGTTTTTCATTATATTAGCTACCATTTTTAGCCTAGTCAATTAGGTTTCCGGGCAACCAGAACACATTAGGGCAGCACATTAAAGCTCTCACTTGCCTGGTGAGCTTGCTAATGGATTTAGAATTTGTCCATCGCTATCACACTAGCAGTCTATTTAGGAACAACATGAAGTAAAAAAAAAAAAAAAAGTGTAAAACTTGAAACTCAGCATGGGACAAATCCAAACCCCAAATCCCTGCAGCAGCTTCAATTCCTTTATAGTTCTTTCTTTATGTATGTTAAAATCTTTCACATATCACTGTCCAAAATCCTCCTGATACTGCATGAGAGTTCATTTGAGCTGATTTGGTAAAGAGGACAGAAGTGACTACACTGACACGCTTCAGAGTGAGGAGAGGCCTACTCATACAGACTCAGTTCAAGCAATGATCCTCCTGCGATTTACACATCATATGCATACAGAGAAGAAAGAAATGATTGAAGAATAAAGCATATGCAGGGCAGGAACAGGGTTCAAACAGACTTTGGAGAGTCACAGCACTCAGAAAATCCTCTGGGTTTACAAAGTAGAGGAAGAACAGAACTGGCAAATAGTAAAAAAAAAAAAAAAAAAAGTTTATATTAGCCCTACATAAGTACCTTCATAAAGATTCTGTGAAAATAATTAGGGAAAATTTCTAAATGAGCCTCAAAGTTTGTTTATGCAGGAGAAGTCCTGCTGACTGATTACACACTAAATTAAACATTAAATAAAAAACATCCAAATGGATTAAACAGCAGTAGGAGCTTCAGAAAGCAGTGATTCTGTAGTTTTATTAATAAGAGCAGCACTAGATCAGACTTAAGGTAAGGTAAGGTGTGGTAAGCCCCACCTCCTCTATTTTTTCATTGGTTGCCATGCTGTATTGGATTGCTCTGATTGGCTGTGAGAGAGTGACTGTATCAACACCCAAGCAATATTCTGAACATTAGCAATATTGATTTTTTAAATGTAACATAGATAAAAGAGATGAAACATTTGTGTTTTAAAAGTTTGATTATCACCGATATATATATATATCTTGCTGTGGAGAAGTCACAGTGTCCTCCAGAATTATTGGCACCCTTCATAAAAATTATTGTAAATGTAATTGCAATAATTTAAGATTTTCACACAAACAAGGAGAAACTAATTTTCTTTGTTCTCATTAGAGCTACTTTTTATTAATAGTATTTCATTTCAAATACTTGTGCCAAAGCCCTTGAATCCCCAAAGAAATATTTTCACTCTTCGCTCCGTCTCTGGGAACTCTTTGGGACTCTGGGAAATCATGGTTGCTTTTAACCATGCCCTGTTTCCCTTGGGTATAAATATGAGGTTGCACACCCTCATCCCTTTGTCTCTTTGTCATCCATTATCATGGCAGTAACCAAAGAACATTCAACACAAAAGAGACAGATGGTTATTGACCTGCACAAATCAGGTGACGGATATTAAAATGAATAAGAAGTTAAAATATCATTAAGCACAATCAGGGCCTTAACAAAAAATGTCAAGTTTGAAATACTCGGAAATTTGCCAGGGATTGGACCCATGAGCACACAGTGAGGAGGATGGTGAAGGAGGGAAAAAATAGCACAAAGATCACAGTTTCAGAAATACACAGTTCTTCTTGTGGTTTGAGAATCAGCTGTTAAACACCACTTTCATAACAAGCTGTTTGGAAGAGATGCAAGAAACTGTTACTGACCAGGGTAAATATTAACCCCATTCCCACTATTTTTATTGTTTCTCACTCCCTATTCCTCCAATACGTCCCACTCTGGCTGCTGTGTCCTCATCAAGCTCTTCATCGAGCTGAGTACTCATAACATGTGAAGCGCTTGTGTAAAAAAAAAAAAATCCATTCTTGTATTGCTTGGTGAAAGATTGTCTCAAGCAGAAGACGTGCAACTGCAGAACTAATCATCGGAAGACTGGGCCCAGTGACAGGATGTCATAGGAACCAATTTGGTTCAAGATGCTGCTCTCTGGCTGTGAGTGCTGGCCCATTGCATAAAAGGACTATCAGTGTGACAGCTATTGGTTGGTGTTGGTGAGATGATTACAGGCTGTCGGCATGAGAATGGACAGAGACTGATTGCAATCAACAAGACGAGTTTGCAAAGGGCAGTTCATCCAAAAAAGAGTAAATCTGTGTAGCAGTCTGGCTGATATTAAATTTTTATCATCCTGATGATTGCCTAACCTCTTATAAGTGGTTATAGTTCTCAGTTTTAGTGGAGTCTTATCTGTTTTTTAAATATTTCATGCACCACTAGTCAGGTAAATGTAATTATAGGGTTGTTATTTTGACAAAATAGGAAATCTTAGAAGACAGTTGTCTTGAGACTGTCCACTGGGAATGGAGCGATGTTTAACACTGACTACTAACACTGCACAAAATATTGTGTGTTAATACCATGTTGCACTATTGGCTTTTAATATAATGATATTGCGGAACACTGGTATATACAGATGAGCACAAATAAAACTTTTTACTTTTCTGTTTAAGGATTCAAAGCATTTCAAAGGATTCTGATAAGTTTTGTGTGCATGTTGATAAATTATGGCAATAACACATTTTTGGCTAAAATTAATTTAGCCTTTAACCCTTGTAACCCTCATACATCACACCTTAAGCAGTTTTTTAAAAATATATTGCAATGTGATGTATTATAGTTGTAACCTGCTATTAATGTTCTTCTTGTCCGGCCATACAGCCTACTTAGACAGCCTTACTGTGAATGTAACACAGTGAGTGGCAATAGCATAAAATATTTTACAATAATAATGTGTAATGTGCTGAATATATAGAGCTGATTATTGGGATATGTGTGGTGGCCTGGGAAAACCCTTCATAAGGGAACATTTTGACATTTTCTACTAGACGTAATTCTGAAAGCTAAAGGTTTTCCTGACCTGAAATTTGTTTCCTTGTTTTACATGTATACACCCCAAAAGTGAAAAAGCTGAAAATTGCATTTGAAGATTTGATTCTGGCTGCACTGCAGGAGCATCATGGACATTTGGATAGCTGGTATCTGATTACAAATGGAATTGCCCATTTCTCTGTGGCATACAACTATCCAACAACTTAATCAAAGCCTGACATTGGAAACGTCAAAGCCTGTGTGAGAAAACGTAGCAGGGCTTTGGATATCTTTAGGCAGACTGCTAGTTTTTAACATTGCGTTGGTGAGACTGGCTCCTTACCCACCATCATCTTTGCAGGAAGATACAGGAACCTAGATAACGTAAGCAAGATTAAAAAGTAAAAAAAAAAACCTTTTGTGTCATTTAGGTGAAATATATTTGTGGTTCTTAAAGATGAGGCATCAAAGTACATTACAGGCAGAAAATCAATTAAGCCCAAAACCTGAATTTTATCTTTTATTTAAAAAAAAACACAAAAAAAAAACAACAACAAAAAAAAAAAACAGCAACATCTGATGGGTTTCCCCATTTACATTATATAGCCAAAGATTTGTGGACACCTGGCCATGGCTCCTATATGTGCTTTTTGAGCATCCCATTCCAGATATTGTCCCTGCTGTTGCTGCTATAATAACCTCCACTCTCCTGGGAAGGCTTTCCACTAGATTTTGGAGCGTGGCAGTAAGGATTTGCTCATTCAGCCACAAGAGCATTAGTGAGATCAGACACTGATGTCAGGTGAAGAGGCCTGGGGTGCATTCGGCATTACAATTCATCCCAATGGTGTTCAGTGGGGTTGAGGTCAGGGCTCTGTGCAGGCCACTCGAGTTCTTCCACTCCAAACTTGGCAAACCATGTCTTCATGGAGCTCACTTTGTGTACAGGAGCATTGTCATGTTGGAACAGGTTTGGGCCCCTTAGTTCCAGTGAAGAGAAATTGTAACACTACAGCATACAAAGACATTCTATTCGATTGTGTGCTTTCAACCTTGTGGCAGTTTGGGGAAGAACCACATATGGGTGTGATGATCAGGTGTCCACAAACTTTTGTCCATATAGTGTATGTACTGGCAGCCTTTCATGTGTAAATAGTTTCTCAAGTCTATAATATTCCAAAAGTAAGCTTTCACTAGCTTTCTTAGTTTTGCCTTATCATATGATGATGAATCATCAGCTACCAATCATCAAGGGTGAGGCTATTGCCTCTTGCACGACACACGATGCCAACCAGTTGGATATTTTTGAGCTGCTGCTCATGCTGTGTCACAGGGCAGTGTAAGTAGGAAAAGCACTATCTGCCCACTTTCACATACATGAGTGTGGCTAGTGAGTGATGACTGGATTTAAACTCACAATCTCCTAACAATAGGGCAAACACATTTCTGTCGTGCCAATCAGGAGCCCACTTTCTTATTCTTATTCAAAACTGCCTAGTGTTACAATAAAAAGGGACTTATCAGAGTAACGTGTTAAGCATTAAATAGGGATTTACTTGTTTCTGAAAGCTCTCTTTTACTGTCTCTAAACCCCATTGAACATTTTCCCAAAATGCGGGCCTTTAGAGAATTGAGCAGTCAGTATGTTATGTTTGTTTGTTAGGATATATAGGGATGTGCATCTCTCGTGAAGGTCACCTTTAAGCTAATAAAGTTTCATATGTTTATGCTGCTCTGGCTGTTTTGTCTTTACCTTTGGGCCTCCGGGATCTGGATTTGAGCATTTGTCATGCTGTAAGAGGCTGTTCCATTTCTGTCAGTGCTCAAGTCGAGATTGGCATGGAAAATTTCATTTACTTTAATGCACAAGTGGAGGAGCATGCACGTGCGCCACGGTGCTGTTGCGTGACGCAGCTGGACATTAATCTCAGTGAATGCAGGCTGAGGAGGAAAGGAAGGTTTTCATATCCAAAACATTTGTTTTTTAGGTCACTATTAAACCCATTAAAGCCTAAGAAACTAACATTCCTCACTCTCGTAACTACATACCATACCTTTTCCTATTAGTTTTCCTATTAGCTGGGTGTTTAAGGGGTTAATAACCTATTTGAAGATATCACAGGAATAGATTACAGGCTCACACAGTTAAGGAGTGTGTTGAAGAGCCTCATCTTCTTGGATCCCAGAGGAGGAAAGGTGCTCTGGAGTTGAGTCCTTTCTCAGTACAGTTCACCATCTACCCCAGAAATACACTTCACCCAAAGTCAGTGACCTCATTTTTTACCTACATTACTGAAATATAGAAAATAATTGAAATCTATCATCCAAAATTCTGAAAAGTTGCCATTTTGCTGATGCATAGCTCTTGGCATGCCAGGTTGGTCTGCTTCACTAAAACTAATCCTTTTTTTTTTTTTTTACTGTGAGCTACACCAGGTGTGTCTGTTAAATCATGTTCAAAGAAGGTGGTTAAATTCCATTTGATCCTTAAAACTTTTTTTACTTTTACATTGTATTTTATAATACTATGTTCCTGCAAATGTAGAATAAATCAGAAAGCCAGACAGACAGACTCTCTTAGGTTTACATAATGTGATGCTGTTTTT
This sequence comes from Pangasianodon hypophthalmus, assembly GCF_027358585.1. Taxonomy (NCBI): domain Eukaryota; kingdom Metazoa; phylum Chordata; class Actinopteri; order Siluriformes; family Pangasiidae; genus Pangasianodon; species Pangasianodon hypophthalmus. Next base: position 23,154,505 of record NC_069716.1, read on the forward strand.
CTGCAATGCCGGTGTCAGTTTAAGGAAGCTGAACCTGTACTATAAAAACATAGTTTCATATGTTATATCAATACTGACATCTAACATTTCAGCAGTAACACATAATGGTTATGCTAGTTAGGAAAGTCAAAAGTTGTGATCATAATTAAAATATCATTAAAATGTGATTGTGCACCGTGAATAAAGCAGACTTGACATGAATTAAATTCACTTTGTGTCGAGCTAATTTAAACTTTATCTCAGTGAAACTGCCAAACTTGGAACAGAAAATGAGCAAGTGGTTTGGGGTCCCGTCTTTTTTTTTCTGCTCCTCAGACAACATCTCTCTTCACTCACAAACAACAAACTAGCTATCTAGTTAAAGCTAAATCACATCACACCAGAAGGGGAGATAAGCCTGATTTTGCTTCGCACCGGCTAAGAAATTTGCGATACGGAATTGAGCGTGACTGCTGCTTAATGCCTGTTAGCTTTAGGAACAGCAATTGAGCAACACCAGCATCCAAAACCATCACTCTTTACCTTCAGATATTTGCAGATAAAATGCGAATAGTGACTCATGCCCAAATGAAAGAGTTCCAGTTTGTTTGTGAGGAATTCACCAGGGCAGCGGTTACAGAGCTGCCCTGGTACATTCCTCACAAATAAACTAGAGCTCTTTTTTTGTGCCATTAAATGGCTTCAGGCTCCACTGCTTTGTTCACTAACCCTAAACAAGTGCTTCGTCAGTGCGATCTGAAACTGATCCCCAAAGCATATTTAATTTGAGACTCAACCATTTTTTCCTCTGTGGATTTTCCTTATTGTTGTTGCTGAATGCAGTTGCTTTTTTTTAATTATTTTTTTTTGTGTCTCCACTGGTGGAACTGAAAAGTGCTGAAGCTAACGGGTGACACCGCTTCAGCTACTTCACCCTGTATGGTATTAAAAGTGAAATGCATCCCTCGACTGGTCAAGATGTACTTGCTTAGGGTTTACAATGAAATACAAACCCTTTCTGCAACCTAGAGCTTATTTATGGTGTAAATAATAATACACATTTTTACATTTGTTTCAGTTTTGAAATTCTTCTCAGTACCATATAGCATAGTTCTTCATAACATTTTAGTAAGGAATAAAACACTTGGGAATGTGCTGTTATAGGAAAATAATCAACGACAGGATGGTGTGATGTGGCCCAATATAAAGTGTAGTTACTGTTCATCTCAAAGTTAATTATTTTCCAATAACAGCATGTCCTGATGTGTTTATTCCTCTTATTTGCCATGGCTAACTATTTTTAATTTATTAAAGAGTCACATATCTTACATTTTATTGGTTTATAGTTTGATATTGTGGAAGTTAGTTCCTCTTACCACTTATATGTTATGTTATAGCAGCTATAAACAGTCCTCCACCAGCTTCTTTTTTCTCTCTTTTGAGGTGAATAAGACAAAAATATGCAGATTGTCATGTTACAGAGAAACCACAAAGCACAAGGCCCTCTGTACTCCTGACTTTCCAGTGTTGGAAAAAATGGTTACAGCTTTATCTCTGACTATTACAAAGTTCTGACAATGGAGACTCCTTCTATAAATGCTACATTAACATCTCCTTTCAGACAACTTCACCACATCAGTGATTCCTCACATGTTTTAATCTGTTTATGTAGAGTGTCCACCATACAGGTCCCTGTGTAAACTGTTACTATGGAACAGTATCAAGCAACTGGAACTATGGTCCAAGCTGTTGTTATAGGAAATTAATCAACACCATTAGACCAGTGAGCATTCAACAGTGCTGTGGTATAACAATTTAATACTGTTTCAAAAGTCAAAATAAAACAATATCCTACTGACATGAGGATGAAGAGATGACAGGTTTAATCAGTGAATTGTTTAGTGGTAATGCATGCCACTTGTTACAATCTATTCTGGTTACATTTCTTTTGATGATTATTTCATCAAATGAGGTGTCAAGAGGATTTCATAAGAGGCTCTGACTGCTACACAAAGAGGGAGGAAATTATGTCACTGGTATGAAATCAGGTCAGTTGTTTTGGCCGTAGAGGAGGCTTCTCACGCTGTGAGCACCCTACATTCAAGATGTTTTCTTTGACAAATAACTGTGACCTTCTTCCAGCAGATGGTAGGAGATTGCAGCATGAGCTGGGTGGGACTGCCTTCCAAATGATCTACCATGAGGAAGGGACACGTTTGACATGACATCAGCATCGGCCTGTTTAATCTGTGTGGTCAGGGCCGGTCATCTGATCTGCTGTTATCAAACACTGGCGATCTGAAAGACACAAGCTTTCTGAAACACAAGATGCTCCGTGGTGAAACTGTCTGTATTTGACATTTTTCAGAAATATGGACATACCACAGATGAGTGTTGGTCATTACCCAGTCAGAGGTTTGATGGGTTGAAATTTTAGCCTATTTGTATGGGATGTTTTGCAAAAATTTGTTGTATATTCCACAAGCAAAATATCTATTAGTTTGTTTATTATTATGTAAGTACAGTGAGCAGTATGTGCAATGGCATTTTGAGGTCAATGTAAAAAAAATAGTCGAGATTTTGTGAATAAAGTGGTCATATTTTAAGATGCAAATAGGAAACAGCAGCTATTCATTACTTGACATTTTACTTTAGTGTAGGTTTCACAAATAAGGAAATAAGTCTTCTGCCATGTCAGCGCCAAAATAAACTAAGCATTAGGACATTAGGACAAGTATTACGATGAGAAATTGTGTGGATTTAGAAGAACACTGTGGTCATCTCAGTTACTATTGTTGATTATACAGTATGACTTTTTTTTCTCAAAAGATTTATGACTTTCTTCATATTCGACCCGCCAGCTTTCTTTATGACTTTATTCAGGGAACTGTTTTAGATGTGGACAGAGCTCTGAAAAGAGATTTTTGTATTACGCTGATAGAATAAGTCATCTAACATGATCATTAGAGCAGCGTCATTTCAGTTATGAAGTCTCACTTCGTTCTCTGCTTTAACAAACAAAAGCCTCGGTCTGATGTATACAGATTAAATGATCTCCATCTTCTTAATAGGCACCAGGCTGAATACATTAGTGTGTTTGGTTCAATTGGAAGAACACGAGTCTCCGCAGCCATTTATTTTCAAGAAATGTGGCTGTTTTATTGCCTCCCGTCGAAGCCCTGTTGAACACGTTCAGAATGATAGCTTTCAGACGTCATCTGAGGGAGCACACTTCACCGTTATCAGGGGCTCCTAAAACAGTCCTGTGCTGGAGAGGACATGAATGAAGTCTTAATCTGAGCACATTTCACATATCTTACTGCTGCTTTAAAAAAATTGTGAAAAAGTAACAAAAATGAACATGTTTGAGTCTTCAAAGCTGCAAAGAAATGATTGCCAGACTTTTTTTCCCCTGCACAGCTGATATACATGTTATTGTGATGAAATACTGTAGGAATGATGGGATGAGGGTACAGCAGTGATGGAGAGAGTAGATTCTTCACAAAAGTGAATGCCAGCTTTATTGAACACTGTTTCATACTAAAGCGGATTACTGCTTATTAACACTTCTCCTGTGCGTTAAATGTCTCACATTGCTGTAGAATTGTTGATTCTGATTAAATTTCTATATCAGCAGCTCTGACAGTAGTACCAGCTGTAATTCAAATCACAGCTGTATATTAATGCACTCATTCTAATAAAACAGCTAACTCAGGGACTTGTATGGTGGATACTCACAAAACAGATAAAAATGTGTGAATTGTTGATATGCTGAAGTTTTCCGTGAAGGAGTTTATGGAAGGAGTCTCCAGTGTCAGCGTTTTGTAGCAGTCAGACGTAAAGTTGTTTTCCTTCATGGGAAAGTGTTCAGAACAGAAGGCGTTGTGCTTTGTGGTTTCTGAGTAACCTGACAAGCTGCATTTTTTTGCCGTATTAATTTCAAGAGAGATAAAAAAAAGAGAGTCTGGTGACTGTTTATAGCTGTTATAATGTAAGTGATAACAGGAACTAACTTAATTCAAGGAAGTTTACATTACATGTAACTATAAGTGGATAAAAAGCATAAAACTGATGTTCTTTAATAAATAAAACCATGTAATCAGGGAAAATGCTGTGGTATAAGAGAAACAGCACACTTCAGGATGTGCTGTTATAGGAAAATAGTCAACTTTGGTATCTCCGTTTTGAGTTGAGTTGCTTCACACCACCCCACTGTTGATTATTTTCTTATAACATCACGCCCATCATGTTTTATCCTCTATATAATGCATCAGATATGGTAGCTTGGCCATGGATATTGCATTATAGTGCAGTACACGGATACACCAACCCAAAACACTGATTTTCCAGTGTATTAGGTATTAAGCAGTGCTCAAAGTGGGCTGGCATTCACAGGTATGCAGTACCAGCACTCCTACAAGAGTAGCTGTGGCGTACCGTGACTTTTTCTTGCATACCAGTACTTCTCACAAGCTGCGAGTACTCTTTTCTGCCCTCTCCATATCAGGTTCTGGGCGATTCATAATTACCCTACATAAACTACATTACCCAGGGGGCGCTACGTGATGGTCACCTGTTCCCATTCTCTCAACAAGTCTCAAGATAAATAACGTTAATGCTAGTCTAACGTTATGTAACGTAACGTTAATGCCAGACTAAGTAACGTAACGTTAATGCTAAGTAATGTTAATAATAATGTTGGCCTGACAGCAAAACAAGTTAATGATATATTGAGTAGCTAGTCATGTTAGCTAGGCCAAACATGACAACTAATGTAATTTAACTCAAATTTATAATTGGCCCATTAGCTGTACATTAATATAGACTGGTGTAAATATAATTTATCTGACCAGTAAAAACTGTTCCTGGGCTAAGTCTGAAGAGTTTTGGCATCCTGCAAACTAGCCAGGAAAAATAGCTAGCTAGCTAGCTAGCTAGCAAGATTAACTAGGCTAGAATACAAGTGTAGTTTAACCCAAATTTAGGAGTGCTGACATCTTGCATACTAATCAGCCAAATAGATTTAGATAGCTAGCTAGCTAGCACTGGTGGCTAATGGTACCCAAACATGGCAGCTAAAGTAATTTAACTCAGATTTATAATTAGCCTGTTAGCTAGTTAAGTGCATTAATACAGACTAATATAGACATATATTATGATCAATAAACACTGTCCCTAGTTAGTCTTAAGAGCACTGGATCTTGAAAACTAGCCAGGAAACTAGAGTTATATAATTAGCTAACAGCCTTAGTTAGCCTGGAATATGGTAGAAAATGTTGTTTAACCCAAATTTATAATTAGCCAGTTAGAAAGTTAAGTGCATTAATGCAAAATGATGTAAATATAATTTATCTGACCAGTAAACATACTTTGTAGCTAAGTTTTAAGAGCACTGGCATCTTGCAAGCTAGCAGGGCGATAATGTTAGATAGCTAGCTAGCAACATTAATTAGGCTAGAATATTGTAGAAAATGTACTGTAATTCATATTTATCTAACTGAGTTTTAGGAGCACTGTCTACTTGAAACTAGTCTGGAATCTAGAGGTAGCTAACAAGCTAGCAAGGGTAGTTAGATAAATAGTTAGCAAAGGTAGCTAATTATACCCAAACATGGTAGCTAATGAAATTTAATCCAACTTTATGAAGAGGTAATTAGCTAACTAAGTACATTATACAGACTGGAAATCTTACTGAAAACAGTAAGAAGAGTTCTTAACTGAAACTAACTTCTTATGAGCGCTAGCATTGTGCCAACTAGAAAAAAAGGGAGGTTGGAGAAATAGTCAGCAACATTAACTAGGCTAAATATGTTTTTTAAAAAAAAAAGAAAGAAAGAAAGCTAACCCAAATTTATGATTAGCTAGTTAAGTGCATCAATGTAAACATAATTTATCTGAACAGTAAAAAGAGTTCCTAGCTTATTCCTGTGAACACTAGCAACTCACTAGCATCAAGCACTCAGACTAGAGTTAGAGAACTAGGTTTCAACCTTAACTAAGCTAAATATGCTACACAGTTTAACCCAAATGTATGATTGCCCAGTTAGCTAGTTAAGCACACTAATGCATCCTAGCATGAATATAATTTATGGCAGATAAAAATAGTTCATAGTGTAGCAGGCAGTGGGATTTGGGTGCTTGCTATCTTTTTGTAAATAGAAAGCTATAGTTACAGCATTGAGCTCACGTCTCTGCTTGATTGACAGGAAGAAAGAACACCGCTGATGCTATAAATAAAAATAAAAAAAAAAGAAAAAGTGTTGAATTGTGAGTTTAGTGCAGTGCTATGCAGTTTGACATGAGCCATGCTGATTGAAATGTTCTTTATTTAGCTTGTAATCAGTGGTGAGTGGTTACACAGAGTAATGTGCACACTTCCACACTTTCAGGATCAGCAGAGTGAGTTAGAGGCAGCGGTCACTTCCTCCCCTGCTGCTCCGCCATTGTGTTCATGTTGTTCAGGTGAAAAGTGATGAGACTGACAGCTGTAGTTATCCTCTGCAGAATTATAACCTAAATTAATAATGTGGTTAGTTTGATCGCAGATCTGAGTGTAGAGTTCAGAGAGAGGATATGTGGTGTACTGCGGTGATGTTGCCTCTGCACTCGGGCCCAGGTGCTCTTCCACAGGTAGAAGAGAGCAGGTCGGCTCAGGACAGGGGCAGGAATGTGGAGGTGTTGCAGAGCAAGTGAGTGATAGAGAAGGAGGGAGGCTCTGTGTTGTGAATTCATGCGTGTGGATGTGTGTATAAACTCTTAATCAGATGCATAGCTTGGCCTGTTGTAGGAGTGGATGGCAGAGAAGGAAGTATCGATCAGATGGTATGATGTTTTTTTTTTTCTTTCCGTGTCATGATGTGAAGCCTTTCCTCAAGCCTGTTTCAGCTGCACTTCACTGTCCGGCAGCTTTCAGAGAGAAAAACTTTCACTGGATCAATAATGTGTTTTCCTGTTCGCTTGTCTTCCTCAAGGGCAAGAGTGTCAGCCATGATTATGCTGTCGAAAAGCACAGTGAAAACACTGGAATGTTTTATTAACATCGCCGCCATTTACCAAAATCAATATGGAGATAAATTGCAGACTGTCATGGAAGATCCAGTGACATGGTTTTACAGTAAGAGTGACAGCTGAGTCAAATCTTAGTTTCTCTTCATTTCATTTCATATCAGTAATAATGATATTAATAAACTTGATGTATATTTGATTCCAGAGTCCCAAAGTGCTTTAGGTATAAAATATTAAGACATTTAATATAAAAATATTAGCACTTATCCTAATTTATACCACAGTGCTATTGAATACTTGAATCTGCTTGGTCAGAAGGTGTGATTAACAATAGCTCCTGCTTCAAGGCAGATTATAGGTTTATATTAATGCATTTATTTTAGTATGTTAGTATGGTGTTTCTATAGCAACAGGGATTTGTATGGTGGATGCCTATATTTCGTTATTTAACAAAGAAGAATATCATACAACATTTAGTTCTGGTCCTCTAATCTAATTGGTTGAGCAGTGTTCCAAGAGTGCTTATATTTACCATAACCGCACTGCGACGTTTCAGTGTGTGTATCACTCCACTCGTCTGTGTTCGCCATGTCAAATTCCACTTCCTACTTCAAAACGGTTACTACAGTTTTGTAAGTGACATCATCAGCGGACTTGGCCAATGATAAATTTTTAGGAATAAAACATTTGACTTAAAATATGATAGCTCACCAGATGAAGATGAAAGGGAAGAAGGGATGTCAGTTTTACCGGAAACACCTTTGTTTATAGCTGTTATAATGTAATGATAACAGGAACTAACTTGTGGGTGTTCCACAACATTAACAAACAAATAAAAATACAATAAAAGAAATGGCTGTGGTATAAGAGGAATAAAGCACTTCGGGATGTGCTGTTACTGGAATATAATCAACTTTGGGGTAGTATTATGGCAAACTTTTAATACACTGAAGTTTTTATTTAAATAAACTAACACCAAGTATATTGTGTTATGCCTAGAAACGAGTCATAATGTTCCTTAGTACTGTTATAGTGTTGCGTCGTAACCTAAAATACTTGCTTGTGTTGTTTTTTCTGCACTTGACCAAGCAGCACTTAGTCTGTTTTAACATCACCTGTGCACACATCTACAACGTGAGAGTTCACTCTGCCTCTGGGTGGAGGTAATACCATTCAAAGTATCACAATATAATAATTTTGCAATATTACCTTTTAAATAAGTTTAGCTTCTCTTTCAAAGAACAAACTAACAGCTAGACAGTTATCTAAGCAAGCCTAACAAGCAGATAGTGATGATTGATATTCATTAATAATAATATTAATAATGCAGAAAGGAGATTGAGGCTTGAGGCATGTGCCAATAATTGGTCATGTCTGTTGAATATTGTCGTATATTGTTTAAGCAATTATTGGCACATGCCTGGAGCCTCAATCTCCTTTCTGAATTAGTACGGCCTGATATTTGTGTGTCTGCCAGGTATCTAATTCATTAGAGGAACAAAAATGTGTGTGTGTGTGTGTGTGTGTGTGTGTGTTGGCAGACGCATTTTGTATAGGATCTCCACATTAGAGTATGTTGCTACGAGTTATCACTCAAAAATACACAAAAAGCTTCTTTCCCCCCAGTTAAAATGGCAGATAAATAAATCAACATGTGAATCTGGAATGGTTCGCATAGTTGTGTAGTTGTTTTGAACTCTCCAATATTAACTGACCCCCTGGAAACCCTGTTCCCTTCCCCATCTCACATTAGTAACCTCGTCTCAATTTTCTCGCTTGAAAGATGCTGCCTCACCTTCAGTCAAGGTAAATGATTTCAGTAATGTGAAATAAAATCTGTCAATGTATGTTTGACTTAGCTAACATTTGACAAGTATATAGCGAACATCAGTTAAGTACATTTGTTAGGGATGACACTGAAAGATTTTAGCCAAAAAAAGTGAAATTTTCGACTATTTTCAAGCCAAAGTTTTCAGTTCCATTCCTAATAAAAGAGGCACTTTTTTGGTTTAAAGGGAAAAAAACAAAAAGATTAAATATGCGTAAAACATTGTCAAAACAAACCATTACAAATCATTTCAATCATAATAATAATTACACAGTGATTAAAACTCTGTTTGTTCTCCAGTGACAAACAGCACTGTAAAGTGGTAGAAACTGGAGTGTGCGTATATACTGGGTTGTTCGGTAACCACCGAGCTCTTTGGGGGGAAAAAAAAAACTGCTGTTCATCTGTTTTAGTTAACAAGTAGGCACTAGAAAAGTTTACATGTACACGTTCTTATTAATTGCTGGACATAACATGTTCCTATTACAGGAAGAAAGAAAACTTTTGTAGCAGGAACAGACAAATGGCAGCTTTTTCCCCCAAGCACCTGGTGGTTACTGTAAAACTCTGTATATATGCACACTACAGTTTAAGTAATTTATTAAAGGACTATACTGAACCACAACTAACAATTTCACAACGCACAATCAGACTAATGATAAGGAAGGTAAGAAAGCAGCCAGCAGTCATGTGAAAAGAGTTGCAGAACGACCTGAAAGCAGCAGGAACAAGATTTACACAGAAAACAATAGTGAAGTGTTACACGTTCATCTCTGATGCTGTACGCCACACTAATCTCCTCTGCTAAAAAAGAAGCATGGAGAAGAATGTATAAAAACATTTAGAAAAATCCTATAATCCGGTCAGACGAAATAAAAATAGAACTTTGATTCTTTTCCTATAACAGCATACCCCATGGTGTTTATTCCTTATTTATCATTTGTGACGTCCAAAGTACTTTTTCTTTATGGCAATGTAGAAAGTGCTTATTTAATAAACGTACACTAGGTTGATATTGTGTTGTGCCTAGAAATGAGTCATATTGTCTCTGTTCATTGTTCTAGTGTCTTAACGAAACAGACAAGCAGCAGAGTTTATTCCCTTTAAGAGCCAATGGTAACTGTAAAATCCCGTATGTACGCACACTACAGTTTCTACCATAGACAAGTAATTTGTGAAAGGACTGTATTGAAAATGTACAACCTCCACGGGGTTGGCAGGTGTGTGTGTGTGTGTTTGTGTATGTATGTGTGTGTGGGCGCCTGATAATATCCAGCAAATTCTCTGCCTTTTAGTGTCTTTCATGTGTGTGTGCATGTCTGTTTATTGATCTGCTAATCCACAAGCATCTGTCATCAGTACTCAGAGCAGGCAGCTGTGATGTGACAGCCCAGAGGAACAGTGTGGTGAGGAGAAAGAAAGAGAGATGATAGTGTGGAGAGAGAAAGGGCGTTTAAGTGAGTGATTTCAGATGATCACTTTACCGCTTGCGTTATGGGTCTTTCTGTTGTTCACCCTGTCAGTGGCTTCTGACAAATGATGAGCTGCTGCTCAATCTGCTACACTCAGCTTTTTACAGCTTAGGCCTTTTTTTCTTTTTAGTACTTTTTTAGTACTTCTTATTTCCATACCATGACAGCGCAGGAAATGTACGAGCACCAATTTACACACATACGACTACATCAAAGCTTTTGGTTTTGACAATGCAAAAGAGATTTCCAGCATAGCAGCGTGAAGCCTCCATCATCTAGCAGACACGTGCGAGCGATCAGAGGTTTATAATCTGTCCCCGCTTTTCCAGAAAGCTCTGTAGTGTTATGCTAATTTCAGCGGCTCAAAGCAACACTCTCTCTGTCATCTTACAGTGATCTTTGTGCCACGGTGCATTTGGGAAACAGGAAGCCTGTTTTGTACATCTTTTCCCTGCACGTTTGGAAGCAAACCTAGAACTTCATTCCATATGCCAAGGTCACCTAGGCCGATCTTTACTACACGGTATTGGTGCTGTGCAGTCTGCACAGCTTGGATTTCAGGCAATGTTCTCTTCAAAGAGAACACATCTATAATGTGGAAAGCAGCCAGAATGTTTGCTTAGCCTCTTAAATTATTTGCACTAACAGTGTTAACAGGCTTTAAGTCTCTCACAATCATCAGAAGCGTCTAGCATGATGATTTCCCACTTTATTCACACACACATGGAATAGAAAACAAATGGTTTCCTATAACAGCAATGTCCCAATGTGTTTTATACTGCTTATACTGTTATACTGTTAGTCAGTGCTAACAGTTTTTATTTATTACACAAAATGACACATTACACTTTTTATCTGTTTATAGTTACATGTTGTGGAACGTCTGCGAAACAAGTTAGTTCCTGTTATCACTTATGTTATAGCAGCACCAGTGTCTCTTTTTTTCTCTCTTGAAGTTAATAAGACAAAAAATGAGGCTTTGCATGTTACCAAGAAACTGCAAAGCATAAAGCTGTGTAATTTGTTATTATAGAAATAGTAACATATTAGAATGAATACATTAATATAACCCTGTGGTTTGAATTACAGCTGACCAATCAGAATCGAGAATCATACATTTAACATAATCTTTCCTGTTTGCCCAAATGAATTAAAATCTCCTTAAAACCTGGGCTGTATCTCAAAACGCACTATATTTTTGCATTATACACCGGGTACTTCACTATCTATTATCTGTTTTTCTTAACCCCTTAATTTTTCAGAAAATCAATCAAAGTGATTTAAACTATGGTGCCGCATTGTGTTCAATGCTGCTTGACTTGAGCTTGCTGCCCAGCAATGCAGCTTTCAGATGGAGATGAAAGCAGGCCAACTCTCTACAGCTGCCATGTTGGTTGCCATGTTGGTTGCATCCACAGCTCCACACTCCACTTGTTCCAGCAAATCTAGTCCATCCAGGACTTGTTAGTACAATACTGCTGTTTTCAACTAAAATCTACATAAAATTCCTTGCAAACAAAGCTCCAGATAAGCAACTACTATGACTGAATCATAGGTGCACCAGCGGTCACCTTTTAATGCTTAACCATTAATGATTAGATCATGGATATTAATAAAATATGAAATAAAATAAATTAACTGTCGCTGATCTGCCTTCAGATCAATAATTTACATAAATGTGAAACAGTTTTGATTGGCAGCAACAGATGATTTGCTACAGAAGCCATGATGGTTCATGTTTAAAAAGCTGGAGTTGCTGTTTTTTCATCGATCACCAGTTCTGCTACAGTATTTTTCAAGTGCTCGGTTTGATCCAGCTGAAAAACCACTGATATAATACATTTTTTTAAACACAGTAGACAGTTATGTGTGCTCTGACATAGTCTAGACGTAGCTCAGATTCGTTGGAGTTTCTCTGCCGATACGATGATGATTGCCTGGAACCTGGCAGTCCAGCTGTCCTCCTGGGGAGATTTCAGAAGTGTAATTTCAGCTCCAGCACACCTGATCCACTTAATTAAAACTTTCAGTAGTGTGAATGTTAGAGCCAGGTGTGTTGGAAGTAAACTGTGCGTGGTGGTAGATGATAAAAATGGAATCCAGCCTGGACACGTTGTTTGAGTTCATTTCATTGCTTATGTAAGAAGATTAATAGACAACAACTCCTTAATCCAAACAACTCCTCAGATCTGCTTCTTTAGTGTGAGCTGGCCCTTTGATGAAGTTTCTGAAGGTTTCTGCTCCTTCCTGTCTTCATCCATGTCGCTGTCTTCATGAGGCCAGCAAGTTCACCAAATGCCAGCTAACAGAAAGCATCTGGTGCAAAGAAGCTGGCCTTTTTGCTGAAGTGTCTAAAAGCATTTGTATCACACACAGACACAGACAGAGCAGACGGAGCAGACAGGGGGAGCTGTAGGACTGTACTATTTCTCAGGCCAATCAGAATCCAGCCACTGTTGTGATAGGCTCCTTGCTGGGAGAGCTTTTTCTCCACTATTGTCTCCTGACTGTGGACGACTCTCCATCTCCCGCTCTCTCTCTTCCTCTGTCCGCTCATGGCTAAATTACATGCAGAGGGGGGACTTGATCGTGTCTGCCTCCACTGAAATGTGAACGATAGGATTGTTTTGAAATTGAAGTCACCTGTCAAGGAGGAAGGATTTTGCTCGAGAGAACCGGTGAGTAAAGCATCATCTGTAGACGCAGCGGAAACCGACCGCTGGATTTCAAATGAGGTACGATGAGGTTTCTGGGTTGATGGACAAGAATGGGGGGAGGGGGGTTGGCTAATTATGTATGACAATCAGTGAAGGGTGGATGGATGTATAAATGAAATTCCATTCAGCACAGTTTGTCTTCTATTGTCTTTTTCATCGTGTTGCGTTTGCATGATGGCATTTTTTTCCATTGTGGCTTTTTTGCCCATCAACATGTTACATTCCCAATGTCAAAGCAGTGCTGAATTCACAGTATTAAAGCAGAATTTATAGCCCTAGTAATACCACAGATGTGCCACCAATTGCTGATATGTTTGCGTGTGTGCTTACAGAGACATCACTGCAGTGCTTTTAAGACAAAGCTGATTGGTTGAGGCTTGATCTATCAAGAATGTCCAGAATGCCGGCTCTGGTTTTTTGTTCACCTGTGTGTGTGTGTGCGTGTGTGTTGGGGGGGGTTGGGTTATGTGTGGAAGCTGTGTAATTACGTACTGGGCAACACTAGACTCTGCCACGCTGAGCACTGTCGGGAGCTTAGCTGTTGAATTCATCCGTTAATGGCTAGCTACATTTGGCTGTACTGAATGTTCAAGGTTATGATGGAGAAAGAGAAAGGACAGAGCGTCTGCGATGGTCAGGGATCTCTATAGATCATACATTCTCCTTTCTCTTTCTCAATAAAAATGTTGAAACATGGGGGACGTATTGAATCAATGTTTTCAGTGCTGACAATCTGACAAGTAGTTATTAGCTTCAGGCAAGGGGAATTGAGTAAAGACTCCTATTTCGATTTTTGAAATGATATTTAAACCTTTCATCTGTGTATTTTTACCTAAAAATAAGTTCCCCGAGATTTTCTTCTGCAAGTCTTCTCTGCTTTCCCTCATTATCCCTGGAGTCGAGACCCTGATCAGTCACAACATTGGCGTGTTTGTGATGGTTCTAGCCTCCATCCTCAAGGAACCTCAATGGATTCCTGCTGACTTTAACGCCGAACAAAGACAATGAATTGCGTTCTCAGGTGGGACCGCTGACTGAGTTTTATTTTTCTGTATGCAGGAGGCGTCGTAGATAAAGACCTTCGCCATTACCTTAACCTCCGATTCCAGAAAGGATCAGTGGACCACGAGCTCCAGCAGATTATACGGGATAACCTCTACCTCCGCACTGTGCCCTGTGAGTAAACTTCTGTTTCTTAACCCCTGAGTCCAGAATAAAGTTTTTTATTATTATGAGTTCTAAAATTTAAGTGACATTATCTGGAACGGGAATTATACAAATGCAGCACTTAAAGGAGCAATCATTTACAAAAGAAATCCCTTGATTTGTGTGTTTTTCTTGCTGTGCTAACAGGGTTTTTGCTTGATGGTATTCTTAGACTGTGACCTATTTGTACTAGCATGAGGAAATGGTTTTGATGGGGACTACAAAACACTTCTGTAAGTCGCTCGGGATAAGAACGTCTGCTAACTGCTGTAAAAGTAACTGTAAATTTGAGTTGTAGGGCTTAGTTTTTGCTTAACATGCACATGGTTTGAGATTTCATGTCCAATTAGATGACGCTATTTGAATTTTAATGTCTGAGGATAAATTCCTAAATCAACCCTGTTCCTGGAGATCCATCCTCCTGCAGAATTCCGTTCCAACCCTCATCCAGCACACCTGATCTCGCTAACATCTACTTCCAGATTTTTCTAAAGCTTCTTTGTGGAAATGTCTGTTGTTAAAAGCGCTATACAGAAAAAATTTAATGGAATTAATTAAGCCAGCAGTTTATCCGGAAGAGGTGGAAGTAAATTCTGTTCCATCTCAAGGAACGGGGTTGATGAATACAGCCCTACAGCAAAGCCTTGTTGATGTTGAAATCCTCGTGTCTGGTGTGTTTGGGTTTCTCATATCTCAGTATCAGTGCCTGCGATGATGATGACGATGTCATTGTATCAGCAGTTTTCATTGTGAAAAGAATAAATGTTTGGCTGCTGCTTCAGTGTAATGCAGAGTGAATCACGTAGCTGTTTACACGAGCAAACAACAACTTATTGGTTATGGTTTTGGGATGTTTTCTCTTGAACTTGTTGTACAGTCACTTGCAGATGCTTCAGTTACATGGTAATTAATTAAGAGAATCCACATTAGCCTCATACCTTTAGGGTTAGGTCTATTTTAAAGAGGGAATGTTAAAATTCTGCTTATTTCTTATTTCTGCCTTATGAATGCAAGACTTTTCACTGCAAGATTTATGTGTCATTGGTGCTATTTGCTTTTTTTCAGCTACAGCACTATTAACGGATTTGGTTCTGTTACAGATTAGCAGTGGTGTGGTGTGAATTTAAAAAAAAAAAAACACAAACACTTTAAAAGCTTGCATCCTTTTTAGAATTGGTGCCATGACCCGAATGATATCTGATGATCTCGACGCTTTGGGATTGAAAAAGAAATGTGAAAAGGAGTGGAAATTGAGATGTTTAACTCATTAGATCTCTTGTTGTTGAGGAAAGCTACGTCATTGCAGCTGATTTTTTTTTCCCCACTTCTCCACTGATGAGCAGTTTGGGCTGAATCTCTTGAATCAATAATTTTTCTCATCCTGCTTTTATGTTGTTGCTTTCCCAATTTTTTCATTTTCCTTATCTTTTCGTCTTATATCCATTTCTCTCTCTTATTTTTCATCCAGCATTCCAACCTCCTTCCATACAGTTCCACATCCAGCTGTTCATTTATCGTTTACTCCGGCACTTCTGTCTTGTCCTGTACTCTGTAGCTGTAGTTCATCCGTTCCGTCTGTCTTTCCGTCGCTCTCTTTCCCTCTGTCTGAGACCGGGGTTTCCAAGGCAACCATCCCTCTCTCCTCTAGTCCTGCCGATGGAGCCCCTTCCCCCTCCAAAGCACAGCGCAAAACATCACAATTACCCAGCGGCAGGCAAGAAACAGCGCCTTTGATTTATGCTGTGCCACACAGTCATGAGCAGAAGGCTCTAGACGTATTCATCCTGTACGTCATTAACGTAACCGTGCAGCCTAGTAGGAAATGCAGAGAACGGATTGGAAGAGAGAGAGAGGCCAAACTAGAGTATTAACTATGCGTCAGACACACTCGCAGAGAGAGAAACAAGAAGGCGACTTGGGTGGCTAATCTCGCCTTGTAATTGCAAATATGAAGGAATTAGGTTCTACTGGAGAAAAGAAAGAAATAAACAAGGAATTGAGTGAGTTTCCACATTTCTGGTAAATAAAACAGTGTAATTCCATCTGGATTTATATCATTCACATAATGAAAAACAAAGCCTTCCTGACTTCACTGTAATTGCATGCATTCTAATGAGTTTAGCTTATTTACTTTCAGTGTGTGTTTACATAAATTATTGTTTTGCCACAAGATTTTATATCCCCACATGAACATTAAAGTAAAATTAATAAAATAATGATTATGGCTTGCGGTGACTGCGATATGGAAACTCACAATTACAGTGTATCATGTATTAGCAATGTAGATACTTACATTATAGTGTATATTTTCTCTAAAGAGACTAATTACGATCTGGACTAGCTTCTAATATTAGTTAATAATTCATTAAGATAACTGTATTAATCGAATCCTGATGTAAGTACCTGGCATATTTAAATCGGCGTTGTGTCAAAAATGGTCCCGCTCTTCATGTGAAATTGTGTACACTCTCCCTAAAGCTGATTTTGATAGCTCACAGGAGACTTTCATGTTCTGAATAAATTGTTGTAAATTGTAAATCCAGTTTTTTTCTGTTTAATGCACCGTACATTTATTGTTTTTCAAACCTCTCAAAAATTTCCCCAGCCTCTTAATGTTGAACACACTTTGGGAGGAAGAGTTTGTCATTTTATGTAAGGAATAAAACACAACAAATAATACAGTTAGAGGAAAATAATCAATGACGCAGTGGTGTGTTGCAGCCTGATGCAAATTTGAGTTACTGTTGCAATATAGTAGACTATTTTCCAATAGCAGCACATTTTTAAGTCTTTTATTCCTCTTAGACCACAGCAATTCACTGATGATAACAAATGTTCATTTATTAAGAACGACACGTCGTACGTCGTATGTGATTTGTAATGACTTTTAATGTTATGGAACATTATGGCAGCTACAAACAGTCACTTACCTGCCTCTCTTTTTTCTGTTTCTTGAAGTTAATAAGACAAAAAAAAATGCAGCCTGAATGTTACCAAGAATCTGCAAAGTGCAAAATCCTCATTCTGTGAAGACTCTCACATACCAGACTGTTACAAAGCTCTGACACTGGAGACTCATTCCAAAAAATGTTAAAATACCATCAGCAATTACACACATTTGTAATCCGTTTATGTGGAGCGTCCCTTTAATTAGCTGTTACTATAGAGGTGATACCATATTAGAACAAGCACATTAATATAAACCTGTGATTTGAATTACTGCTTTCTGACCAATAGGAATCAAGACTTCAACAGTGCTGTGGAATAAATTATTCTTAATATATAATATCTGTAGATGGAACCTTTCCTCCAAATTCAAAAGCCTCAAATTACATATTACATTAGCACAGAAAACTGAAATACATCATGTTGGCTATGTATTTGGCCCACATGCTTTCAAATAAACATTTCCTGTTAGAAACATGAGCTTTCAAAGACAGCCAGAGAGGGCAGGAGGATTTTGGCAGAACCAGACACAACAGAAGCTCTTCTTCTGTTTTCTCTTGCCTCATTACACACACTTTTGGAATCCTGTTGATTGATTATTCAAGTCTCTGCAGATGTACTGGAGTTAATTTATACCCCAGCACTTCTTCCCAAATGAAAATATATGTTATATTCTTTTAAAGATGTAGTTTATAGTTCTTTATACCACAGTACTGTTGAATGCTTGATTCCGATTGGTCAGAAGGTGTTGATTAATTTTCTATAATAGCAGCTCTGACAACATTTTGTTTTCAAGATGAAAACAAACCTTTGCGATTTCTCAAGTAACATGACTTATTTGACAAGAGAGAAAAACTATTATATATATGTATATATATGTATATATATATATATAGCTTTGGCAAACTGAGGGGTGGTAACTTGGGGGTGGTAACAGTTACTGCGCTTCACATTGAGCCACAACATCACTCCATCCTTGATTAGTTTCCTATAGCAGCATGCCCTGTTGTGCTTCATTCGTTACATTCAGCCTATGTAGTTAAGTAGTTGGTGACATTTTCTTTGTATAAATAACTGCAACTCCATAAAAATGAATTAATCATATATATAAAATGAATAAATGTAGAGAGAAGGTAAACAAATTAAAAGCAATACTCCTGTGAAAGCCATGGTTTGACGAAATTTTACAAAAACTATGTAAAACATTTGTCCAATCAATTTGTCCCATCACACAGAAGGAAAAAGGTCAGTAAGTTGTGATGTATTGATCCAGACTCAGATAATCATGATAAATGTTTACAATGCTGAAGTTTATAATATATACTGTATATTACGTGTTAACGTTCTTAACGTTCCTGGGTATTTACAAATCCTTTGACACAGAAGCTGGTGATGTTCAGCTGCAGACTCTCAGTGCCAATAATCTCTACAAGTTATTTCTGTTTTCCTGCATATCTCAGTATAAGTCCTTTCAACTTCAGCTTGAGTGTTGGGGATTGGGAATTTAAATGGATGTGTAAAATGGCTTTATTTAAAACATGACATTTTTAACAGAATATCCATTAACATGCAAAGCCATATTTATAGACCTTGCATTGCCTTCTGAATGGCTTGCACATTGGTAAACAGTTACCAAGCCTGTTTCTGTGTGATAACCATGCAAAAATCCTGCAGTAGGACGCTGAAGTCCGTCTGCCAGCCGCTTTATTTGTGCACTATCCACTGACCGCAGCTCAAGCCCCAAACAGTGACAGCACAAATTCCAAATGTCCTCCACCTCGGGGCTGCAGTGCTGTCTCTTTCTGTCAGTCAGTTAGTGAGCAGATATCAGGATGCATAATGAAGGCCTGTCCTTCCACAGGGCAGCAGGAACCATGATTTACCCACAGCGTACAGTTCTCACAGACTTTTTTGGTGTTTGCTTCACCATGTCTGCTCATGCCTCCATTCCTGAGCTGCTCATTACAAAGACCCTGCATTAACCTGCCACTTAGAAATGTCCTGTAAGTAGCCGTGTGCCGTGGCACGGTGTTATCATCCCTCCGTCTCAGACTGCTACGCACTGAAGAAGAGCGCGAAATGAAGAAGAAAGAAAGACGTTATTTTGCTGCCGTCATATGTCAGGCTGCTTGAAGGTTTCACTAGGCTTGTCAGCGCAGTGATGTGTTGTTCAGCTGAGAGGAGCTCTGATTTCCAGGTGATGGTGTTGTTGAGACTTACAGTACCACCTCTCTTTTTGGAGGAGGAGAAAGAACTTTTCGATACATGTTCTTGTGAATCCCATAACTGAGTCTGCTTGACTTGAATTGAAAGTCTTTTTCCTTGCTGCTCGACACTGCTCTGTTCCTCTTCTTTTGAGATTGCTTCAGATCTTCCAGACCCCACACTAGAGCTAGTGGTGGAAAAAAGACTATGGTCCTGATCTACTAAAGTTGTAAGAATGTGATCAAACATGTGTAAACTTGATAACACCCTGGCCACCCCTACACCCACACACCCAAAAGAACACATGCATTTTTTTATCAGCATGGTTTAAAGACGATTGTCTTTCACATGAGCAAAATAACACGTGTTGTCTGTTTTACATGTTTAGAAACATGCAATTCGGATCCGTTTTACCTAAGCGTGAAAAGTACAGTGAGGTGTCAATGCAAACCGATAAATTTATCACCACGATTTACTGCAGACTGAAAGCAATGATCTTCTCAAGGTTTATGTTTAAGATTTTGTTATAGCGTTTAAAATGCAATTTTTAATTAAAAAACAACCTGAATATCAGCAAGCCTGGTCATTAAAAATGAGCGTAAGGTGCCTTGAATTACATCTTGACTCATGAGCAATGTGTAGAGATGCTGGTGAGCGAGTAGAAAGGAAGCGCAAGCCTCAGTGCTCAGTGCTCGCAGATCTGAAGTGCTCTCGCCTGCAACAGTTTCTCTGCACACTCACTTCTGAATAATAAGTAAGTTTATCTCAATTAAAGTGTAGGTGTAGTGTGTTAGCATCTCAAAACAACCAGAATAGGAATCAAAGGGTGTCAGTAGGTTATCAAAATGAGGACTTCTTATTGCTGCAGTAAACTTGGTTTCATATGTTTGAGTCTTTGAAAAAAATTTCATTCATATTTATCGTAGGTACCACGTAAATCCATGGCAGACCAGCAAAATGCCCCCCATAGTATACCAGAGCCACCATTTTTTACCTTTGCCAATTGTCTCTCTCTTTCTCTCACTGTCGTTATCGCTCTCTCTCCCTCTCTCTCGGTTTCTCTCTTTCTGTCTGTCTCTCTCTCCTCTCTCTCTCTGTTTCTCTGTCTTTTGGTCGCTGTCTCTTACTCTCTGTCTCTTTATCTTTCTTATTTCTCTTTTTCTCTGTCTCTCTCTCCCCCTCTCTGTTTTTGGGGAGTAGGATTATAATAGTTGGGTTTTGGTTCACTGCATCCTTTGAAACCTCTCTCAGGCAGGTTAAATGAGGTGAACGTGCGGAGCCTAGGCAGTCCCTGTGCTTAGGTAACATCATGTTTTACCCCCGTGCAGGAACACAGTGCTGCTGTATAGGAAAGAGATGGTGGTGCAGGGAGAACTGTCGGCCACAGGGCATGTGCATTATGCATGCTGTGGATTTGCCCTCCCACTCTTGTCAGCTGGGTGAAATGTAGAACTGTATCTGTCCCGGGAATGACATTAAATGTGGAAGTGGGTCATTGAAGACACAAACTCTGCACATTTTGACAAGCCACTCCATTGCAGACTGGAAAAATGACCTCTGCTCTGGAGCTTGCCTGTTTCAGATTTGTAATGTCTAGCGTGTGTTGAACAATATAAATTACTGAAGTGCATGCTGGTTGTTTTTAAAAATAGCGTCTTTGAAATCAGCTTATTTATTATTTTTTTATTATATCTACGTCTCTTTTTGGTTTGGGTTTGTGCCTCCACATGCAGATTTTTTTCTGTCCATTCAGTTGTGTCTCGGAAGCAAAGTGCAGCTCCAAATAAGTCACAACAGATGTTCCAAAAGTAATGTCTCTTTTTTAATCTCCAAGTATACTGAAGTTACTATTACACTCCTCAAATGAGCCGTTGGAATTGAATCAGCTTATTTATTATTTTTTATTATATCGACGTCTCTTTTTGGTTTGGGTTTGTGCCTCCACATGCAGAATTTTTCTGTCCATTCAGTTGTGTCTGGGAAGCAAATTGCAGCTCCAAATAAGTCACAGCAGACGTTCCAAAAGTGCCTCGGTGCTTTTTCAGACAAGCCAAAGACAAACAGTCTGTAAAATGACGGAAAGATACAGCACACACGTTTTCTGTCATCTGTTCTTGGACATGTTTCTCTCTTAATTTCCAAGTGTACTGAAGTTACCATTACACTCCTTAAACGAGCCCTCATTAAGGCCGTATCCAGAGCCAGTGGCCCCTGCGGGACTCTCCTGGACGTCAGTGGCAGATTTAAGAGCTTGAGGATAAGAGAGTGGAGGGAATATGGCTCAATCAATACGTAAAGAAAGGAGAGTGGATTTGTGAGGGCTTTGAATTCCTCGAGGGTTCATGGCCCCGTTTGAATTGGTCGTCTTCCTAATGAGGCGAATCACAGAAAGCAACAACTCTCTTTAGCAGCCAGGGCTGTGGATCATTGATTTGATAATTTAAAAAAAAAAAAGACATTTTGGGGCGACATTATTAGACTGGGCAGCGCCGCTTTCTCAGATAGGAAGATAAATATCTCTTTAAAAGGTTAAACACAGCTAATCTCCAAAACCAATATCCTCAGGTTTAACAGTAGTTCAGGAATAATAAACCATACAGCCACACCATAAAGAACATGTGAATCATTAGGGGAACAGATAGTAAAATATTTACACTTTCAACAGCGAGGTGAAATGCATCATTCTATAAATAGCTTTAAGCCTCCGAGTCTTAAAAATAACCCACTATGTGGCTGAATGTTGTGTCCTCTTGATTATACATTTCCTGCAGTCAGCATTCGAGCTTCAGATCCTGTGATGATTGCTTTCCTATGGATGCATGCGCTGTGCATATACTTCCTCTTCCAAAAAAACCCTTTCATCATCATTACTGTCAATACTATCCCGACTCCCTCTGGCGTTTTCGACTTAACACTTTTTGCTTAAGACAGAAAACTTCTTCCTTCCTACCTTTGCCCTCCTCTCATCGTCATTAATCAGCTGTAAGGGAATTTGGTGTCATTTGAAAGCAAACACCAGGAATTCTCTCTGCATTGTCCACCAAGATTTTCAAATTCAGTCAGGTATCTTGAGCCACTTGTCATGGGCTACAGGTTGCCTACTGTCCTTTTCTTCTGCTTGGTCTGAATCTAGGCTTTTTTGGTAAACGTATCAGTGCTACAGTAAGTTCTTTACAGTAATTGCCTAATTAAAAATAGTGGCAAAAAGGCTACATTCACAATAAATTTTCACATTAATATACTTTGCTGGTTTGTTTGGAGGTGGAGATAGATTTTAGATGAACTGTATGACATTTTCTGTTCACCTGATAAACATATGAGCTGCCCTTAGAGATAAACTTTTTACCTCACACCTCTACACTGGTGTGAATGACTGAAGCTTCACCCGGACTAGCTGACACATGGTCATGTCGGACTCAAAAGTTCATCTTTTTGAACCTGTTTGTATGCATCAGCATACAGTGGTGTGTGTTGCATCAGTATCAATCAGTAGCAACAAATGATGCGTTTTTGAGAGATACTGAAAGTGATTCACAGTGTGTGATTGGCAGAAGGCATCAAGATATATAAATGAACAGTCCGACCTCTAGCTGGATGATTTATTACATGCGTAAACATCTCTGAGACACTCCCAACAACTGATTTAACAAACTAAATCATTTTAGTCAAAGTAATACAGGCAAATTTTTAACTGTCACATAAAGCATTCACAAGTTGATGAACTCATTCAGTACTGAGTGCTGGTTTTGGAGCAATACACGCATTATTCACATTATAAACTGAACTGATATCTGATTGAATTCGACAGTTTTTTCGATCTGATATATTGCTGTATGCTATGCATGAACATATGGGATGGTGACTGACAAAACACAGATTATTCACATGAGAGTTTGTGTGTGTTGGATATTGTAGTTCTTGTCGGCGGCCATGTTTGTAGTCTGCATTGTGTTCTGGGACATATAGTGTGTCACAGATTCTTTAATAGAAATTTGCTATATGTAGCCATGTAATTACTGTGTAATATTTGGTCTGTCTTGTGTAGCTCTAGTATTGAAACAGTGAAAAAATTTTTATGGGCTCTAGCACACAGATTTCAGACATCATCAGTGAAATCAATCCAAAACCACGTGTTGATGGTTGGTATGATTTGAATGCTTATCTTTGGCCTGTTTTGACTTTCCTTACGAGGGAAGAATCAGAGAATATACTAGGCATAACGGTGGTGCAGTAGGTAGCGTTACTGGCCACGTGTCTGCGTGGGTTTCCTCTGGGTTCTCTGGTATCTTCCCATCTCCCAAAAACATGCTGGTAGGTGGATTGGTGATTCTGAATTGCTAAGGTGTGAATGAGTGTGTGAATGTGTGTGTGCATGGTGCCCTGCGATGGACCGGCATTCTATCCAGGGTGTATTCCTAGGATGGATTCACCACCAAGCTGACCAGGATGAAACTGTAACTGAAAATAAATGAACGAATGAATTGGGGCATTTCATCAAATAAGCTTCTCTATCCCTACTGCAGCGTGGAACTGTTAACAGTGAATTGAGATGTCTGTGTTGTATTGATTATTCTGTTTGTGCCTGATCTTATTTAACATGCCACACTGAACTGTAGATGATGAGTGCGATAAACCATCTCTGCTGCGTCTGCTCGTTAAGGGGACACTTGTCTCCGCTCGGCTTTGATGCGTTCGGAAGCTCCAGCCGTTTGATTGACACTGACTAATTCCCTCAGAAGAAGTGGCGTATGTGTTTTGATGTCACTACAGTGTGCTGTTCTTGTTTGCTAATACCCTTGATGAGGTGTTTAAATTATGCCAGTAACAAGACTTTGTCGGTAGATTATGTTCCCACTTGACACTCATTTCTTTTCTCTGAAACTCCAATTTTTACTTTATAATTACTGCTTCTTAAAGATGATCTGAATCAAAGATTCATGAGAGTTTTTTTTTTTTTTGTGACAGGTCTCTGATAGCGGCTTTATAATAATAATCTCTAACTACAGAATGTTGGGAAAAAATTAATCATTTAAACGCTCCCAGGAGAAATGGCTATGTCTGAGCGCTGGAAACTGTATGCAGTGGAGACTTACATGCTAGTTTAAGATGTCAGTATGGTGTAAGTGTGCAGACTGGGTGTGTGAGCGCCCTTCAGTGTGCCGTCTCTCTCCTCCTCGGCTGAAGTGTGCTTGGCAGGGCTTAGCCGTCTTACAGTTTCACTGGGTGACAGAACGAAACTCTTTAATGGCCTTTCAGTCCGCCTGGGTGCTCTCTCCTTCACTCGTCACCTCTCCTAGAGTCACCCGATACACAAGTGGCCTCATTCCCTCATCCTTCACCGCAGAGAGAGAAAGAAAGAGAGAGAGAGAGAGAGAGAGAGAGAGCTAATAGAGGTATTCACTAAACTAACACCATAAGAAAGGAAGAGATTTTAATTTGAATTATTCAGTTGTGTTGGGGATTTGTTATGTAGAGATTAAAGGGATTTATTTTTTATTAAATTAAATTTTTATTTTTATTGATACATTACTTACCTCTTGTTTCAGATTGCTAATATGGGGAGATTTTTGTCATGCTGTTATATTTGTGACAAAGCCACAAAACATCATCTAACATGCCAAAGAAGTGACATTATGATGTATTGATTTTGATAGTTTTTCTCCCGTTATTGATAAGATTTCAATTCTACCCGGTTTCTGTGTAATAAATTAATGAAATGTACATCCATGAGCAGTGTGATGGTTATTGTGGTCTGTTTTAGAAATATCACAAATATAAGTCCAAAGAAAACATCCTGGAACAGTGTCAGATATTTTAGGTCAATCCGTATAGAGATTAGCTGTGAGCACTTCACAGGGAGCCTACTGTAGGAGATTTACTCAGTATTACCTTCACTAAACACTATATAAGACAATACTTAGGAAATCTACTGTGCATTATACTCACTAAAGTCTATACACTACACTACGTAGGTAGCCTACTCTACACTAACCTTACTACACAGTGTATAGGGACAATATTGGACACCTGCTCTTCATTAATCTCTATATAGGGGAAATACATAGGGGGCCCATTTAATATTATCCTCACCAAAAACTAATGCATTACATGAAAATAGTTTTATGAGATAGGAGCACTTTTAAGAGGTTAGGACTCGAGGAATCAAGGTTGCTTTTGGGTAGAATATGTGAATAGAAACACATTTAAAATGCGCATTAGGCAAGATTAGTCAATATTAGTCAAGTTTAGATCTCTAGCGGTGAGTCGGTGCAGTTCAGCAACGTTTGAATGATTTTTTTTTAACTCCTTGAGCCACCCCTTATTCCCGTCTTTGAGTTAACATTAGCAAGGACATGTGTCATGACATCACTTTCAAGTGATGAGTAGGCTGTTCACTTATTAACGACATTTCCTTACTTTGTAATAAAGTGATAAAAGTACCTAACATTTGTTATATCGCATTAGGGGAGATAATATTGCCTCACAAGTAGGTGTCTAACTAGTATTATGCTAACGTTGCTTTTTTTTAAGGCAGAGTTGAAATCTGCGGTCCTTCTTCATAGCCAGAACAACAATTTCACAAGTTTGACAATTTCACAACAATTCTGTTGTTGTTTTACTGCTTTACTTGTCATTAAGTCTTTTCGAAGCACAGTATGTATTTTTTTTTTTTGCACAGTATAAAAGTATCTGGCACAGTTTCTACCATGTTTACGAGTTTGTACCATTTTTTTTTTCTTTCCAAACAGACTGAGATGGGTGTGTCTACATAATGAAATGAAATGACTTGTGGCCAAGTATGGTGACCCATACTCAGAATTTGTGCTCTGCATTTAACCCATCCAAGTGAACACACACACACACACACACACACATAGTGAACACACACCCGGAGCAGTGGGCAGCCTTTTTTGCTGCGGCGCCCGGGGAGCAGTTGGGGGTTCGGTGCCTTGCTCAAGGGTCTCACCTCAGTCGTGGTATTGAGGGTGGGAGAGAGCGCTGGTCATTCACTCCCCCCACTTAAATCCCTGCTGGACCTGAGACTCGAACCCACAACCTTCAGGTTCACCTTCGGGTTGCAAGTCCGACTCTCCATTAGGCCATGACTGCCCCCTGATGACTGATGATTACAAACAAGCGTGCCGGCGCAGAGCGCAGTTTTCCAAATGGGTTTTCTCAGCTAGATAAAACACTTGTGCTTAGGCTATGGCTTAAACTGTTTTTTTTTAAATCATGTTTTACGTTTTCCAGGTTATTTGTTCTAGTATGAAATTTAAAAAAGAAATCGACTGTTGCACCTTAAAAATTATGTTTGGTTTGGTTCATACCAAGGCGAGCCCCATTTCCCAAAATCATACAGGCCAAAACATTGCTAAGTGCAGAGCATCACTTTCATCTCTCGACCAGTTAAGAAAGATCTCAGCATTATGATGCTTTTCAGAAAATGATATGCTTGGCCATGTGAATGAGTGAATGACTTATGAGACACTTACTGTGTGGTGGAGCTTCATATCTGCCTTTTAGTTGCCCTCCATACAGATCTGCATTCACAGCTGATGGCTATCAGTACCAATGAATGCTGTCCTGAGCTGAGCTTTGCTTTTTCTCTGGTGAATGATGGTTTAGTGAGTAGAGCTCGTTCTTTACAGGGAGGTTTTTAAGGAATGTAGCAATATTTTATAGCTATTGCCTGATTTATGAAGATCAGCACACTGTCATCTCCTTTGATTTGTGTAGTCTGATGACTAAGGTGATTTGGCTTCTGTCACCTCATACAGTATGTATACCCCAGTGAAACAGGAAGTCCTCAGTGAAACAGGAAGTCACGTAAGAGTTCCTAAACACTCACGTGAACATAAAAAAGTAAAATATTATTCATATCGTTGTTCATAAAAATGTCTAAGGGTGCCAACATTTGTGATGCGAACCTTTTAAAAGTGCATTTTTGGTAAGATTATTTTCTCAGAATAAATTTGAAGGTTAGATTTCTCTCATATTTTCAGTCATTATTAGATTATGAGATAATATTAATTAAACACAAAGTCGATTTATCTGAACCTTTTTTTTTTTTTTTTGCAAAATATACCAGGGTGCCAATAATTCTAGAATTAACTGTAGATCTGTCATTTTACCACTTATATACTAGTGTAGATGCTGAATTGTTATATTACCAGATTTTAAAAGCAGGCTAAATTGCTTATTTAAATAACAGCGAAAGTGAGAGAAACAGCTTTTCTACATCATTTTGATCAAACTATTGCAAGATAAACCTCAATCACACTGACTGCGTTATTGCGTTACGGTACATCAAAAGTCAATTCACTTCCAATTATGCTGTGTCTGGTCTTGCAGAATTGTATTGCAGGAGCTGTTACATTCCTCACAGTGCATGTGTAAATATGGTTTCAGACAAAAAATGAAAAAAGGATCTACCTAATAATTATAAATCAACTGCCCACATAGATGAATAAAGCTTAATCAAACTCACACACTTCTCTCAGCACATTGTGTGGAATTGTAACGAGCCAAATTAGCATTTCCTATATCTGGCTAATTTGAAAAAGAAATTACAATCTGCATCATGCAAATGGTGCACATCTGTTTTGTACCCAACATTTGCACACACCTGTGAGAATTTTTTTTATAAGAACATGCAAAATAAGCATAAAAAATATAAATGTCCAGGAGGAAGATTTGTTACTGCAAAACAGTTAACTATTGTTTTGCATACAACTTGCTCATTAGCTATCAGAGAGGAAGATGAAACTGAAAATGTGCCTTGAATGCTGATCCGGTTGCTGAGACTCGCCTTCACTTCTAAATGGTTTGTACTTATGCTTAAAGTTCTAAGCTTGTGTTTTTAACGCTTAACATAGGCTTAATTAATGACTAGAAAATGATTGATTTTTTCTTTATAAGTGAACTAAATAACTTGCTGTACAAAGCAAAAGGATTCTACTGTTTTAATTTGCAACTAGATACGTTTTAAATATGGTGGTGTTTTACTCCCACTGAGCCTGTAGTGCTCGAGTAAATAATAAAACATGACAGGACATGCTGTTATAGGAAAATAAACAATGCGGTGGTGTGGTATTACCACCCTGAAGTTTTCCATCAACGGCATGTTCCCAAGTTGAATTTTTTTCCTGAGCTTTTGGACAACAAATATCCTCAGCTATTTTCATAGATATTTGCCAACTATTAAACATTTGTATTGATTATATACCATACAACACTTCCTAGGGTTCACACGATTACAATTACGTTTAATTTTGTGGAACATCCGAGATACAAGCTAGTTCCTGTTATCTCTTACTTTATAACAGATATAAACAGTCATTCTCTCACCAGCCTCTCTTCTTCTCCATTGAAGTTAATAAGGCAAAAATGCAGCTTGTCATGTTACCACAAAGCCCTCCATGTCGAAGACTCTCCCATGGCGGAAAACCTCAAAGCACTGGCGCTGAGTGAAGTCTTCTTTCATAAAAGTTAAATAAACATGTCCTTACGGAAAACTTCACCAGAGTAATGCTTCTGTTTTTCTTTTTAGATAGCAGTTTGTTTTATAATGCAAGTCCCTGTGAATGAATTATTACTATACAAATGATAATGTATTAAAATAAGAGCATTAATATAAAGCCAGAACCACTCTCAGAGCTGCTGTTATAGAAAATAAACCTAAAAGATTCAAGAATTCAGTAGAGTTGATGTTAGCAGCAAGTGGCGGGTGCCTCCTACAAGCATTAATTTATTACAAAGTGCACGTTCTAAGCCGTAAGGGTCACAACGAGGGCCGAACATATTCTCCGTGTAAGTGTACTGAAAGCTCGGTGAGAAAGACATTGATGTCTTGACATTTGTAATTTTTTTTTTTTTTTTCGAAAATTATGTAATTATCTAGATAATTATCAGGACCTAAAGTTCTCCAGCTCTTTTCAGCAACTGCTTTTACTTCAAGCTCTTTTTATAAGCCAAGGAATAAACTGAACTTAAATGTTGATCGGTGTTCTGATTTTTCGTTTTGTAAGTGCTGGGAAAGTGCTTGAATTTCACTTTAGAAAAGCCATACCAAACCTTTTCCTACTTGTTTTAATTGGCTCTGGTGGTTAAAAGGGTACATTTGGATGTTTCACTATACTTCTGTTGACTGCATTAAATATTACACAACCCAGTGTGATCGGGGCATAAGAGCAGTCCTTTTAGCAAGTTCCCTAACCAAATATCAGAATACTTCAGCTACTGCTGTAATGTTGTACGTAATTTATTGTCTTACTTTTTTGAAAATGCTCATTATGTAAAACTTTCTATTGAGTTATTTGGTTATCATACTATGCATTTTTATTTACACATTATTTACAATGTTGTTACATGTTCATGTTGTATATACTGTACAACTCAATATACATATTTTTCAAGTAGATATTTATTACATGCAATACACATATTTTTGCACATATCCAGCTTTGTCCATTGTCCAGAAAAATGCCCATGCCCATTTTTCTGCACATAACCCATTTGCACATTGCTCATATCCTTTGTTTATTTTTTCATATAGCACTTTTTTATATTGTTCATAATTATGTTCACTCAATCTGCATTTACCCATCTATCCAATGGTGTGTGTGTGTGTATATATACAGTAGAAGATTGGAAAAAGACTAGGAGATTGACTACAATCTTCATCTGTTCAGTTTCATTGAGCCTGTGTCTACCATAGTGTCAGATTCCTGTTCTTGGATGACAGGAATGAAAGCTGATGTGGAGATGCTTTTCAGTTCATCACAGTTGTAAAGAGTGATTATGTGAGTTATCGTAGCCTTCTTGTCCACTCGATCCGGTCTGGCCTTTTTCCTCTGTCTCATCAACAAGGCCAAGCTGCATTTCACTGTGCCAGGACAATAAAGTCTAATCAAGTTTTTTGTACCATTCCACCCCAGTGCAGAATCTTTGAGCGTTGTTTCGGAACGTTCATGCTTGAGCCGCTCTGCAGCTTGTTTGCCTTATTCAAGCATTAGAGATTCAGCAGGCACAGCAGCGTGTAGCTTCAAGGTTGGAGTGACCGATCGTGGATTAGAGGGAAACGCAGCTCCCCCTGTTTCTGAGTGTCAGCGCCGAGCTGCACACAATTACAGGCAAATTTCAGGCCTCCAGCCGTCGGACGTCTCAAGCCTTTGTAACAGCTACAGCGCTGCTCAGCAAGTGCAGCACTTCAATGTCAGCCTTCACCTAACCTCCACCTGCAAGTCCACCTCTGTTTCTGAAAGGAATCACGTCCGCTGGGAAGCCAGTTAAAGTATTAGCAGACAAACACTTACAGCAGTACTCTAGCTCTGACGTTTTCTTTCTTCAAGGACCCAAGGCACTTCACGCTTTCTGTTGTGTTCCAGCTCTCAGCATGACTGAGTCAGGTAATCAAGGCTGTAGGAGTGGGCTATCGGCTGTCAGCTTTGTAGACTGGGTGAAAAACTGGTTACATGGAGATAAAAAACAAATCCTTCAGTGGTATGCAAATCATCAGGTCATGAGGCTAATATTTTCTCATATTCATAACCTTTTACTTACAAAGTCTTTTGATATAAAAAGGAGAAATGGTGTTTGTCTCATCATTGAGTTTTTGGGATGTGGTTCAACTAGAGCTGTCATGCGAAACACAACTAGTGTACTATCTAGCTAGTAACTAGTAGCTGCTGTGGGGATGTAAACTAGTCAAGGCGGTAGATAAAGCGGTGAGGAAGATGGTAAAGAAAGCAAACTAAGTGTACTTTTTAATTCTAAAAAAATTTCAGACTGGATGAAGCCAATTCTACAGTTAAACTTTGCAAGACCACACTGGGAAATATCTTTTATTTTTTGCGTGAATGGACTGTTAACACTTTGATATCACTTTGCTTACACACACCACTTCGCTTCTGTTCACTCCCAAAAGAATTCCTCTCATTTATTCCTTTAACACCAAATAAAATTTTTAATAAAATTCTTGCACTGTTGCACAGCGCTGTGTAAAAGAGCACATTCAGGACCGTGGGTTGCATGTCACTATCAAATCCCACTCAGCTAGTTTAGAGCAACAACCCAGACACATTTTCAGAGAATAATGTGGCTGGAATTAACATGGATGTTCAACTCCTGGATCAGCCTGGAAAAACCTCCCAGATGCTTCTATAGACATTACATCCTCCGTCTATGGAAGGCTGGCCACTGAGCTATAAGGAGGACTTTTGTAGATGGACATGAGCTTCCATGCTGCGCTGTCTCAGAATCGAAAATTTCAGCTGCCAGGTGAAAGACCTGGCACATCTTTAACACGGGTTATAAGATACATGTGTTTATTACTTTGCCCATGCACTGCACTGATTTATTTATTTATTTTCTTCACTAGCAGTGTGGCCTAAAAAAGCATTGAAGCTGGAAATGTAATCTGTAGGCTGTGTATGGCTGTTAATTGAAGTGCAGTTTGACATGTTCTTTGCTGCTGTTTATCAGCATTTTGGTGCACTAATAAAATTAAAAATAGTGATGTCCTGAGTCAGTTTTTGTTTTAACTATGGAAAAATTAAAAGTCAACTACTTGTTTGAATTACTGGTCGAATAATAAAAAAGAATAGTCGTTTAACTGCGCATCAGTGGGGGTCTGGAACATACTCCATCTGGAGCAGGACAAAGAACGCATATGTATCCCTTGTGCAGAACAGTCAGCAGCACACATCTGTACACAAACACAATGAGACATAAAATAAGAAAAACTACAACAGCACCATTCGACTAATGTACCAACTAACAAAATCCAGAAAAAGGTATTTGTCAGTATACAGGATGGGGGAAAATAACACGCTAAGCTTGTACACTGTGTGGTTGCTACAGTAAATGTGATCTCCAAAACACATGACTGAATAAAGAGTGACCGCTGGATATGAAGAAAGAAATGTTAGTACGTGTTTTCATTAGCAATCTGAGAACGCTTACTGCCATGTACATTTGTTTTTTTTTCTGCTTCTGCTTGACAAGAGGAGATCAGAGTGTTAATTGTTTGCTCTTCACCCTGGATTTGGATGAAAGCTCGGTTTCCTGTACGTATAAAAGCCTTTAGGGGCAAAATGAGTTTGCATTTAAAAGATCTGCGTTTAAAAGGTGCTGTAATCTTGAAAATGAGAACAGGTCAATCTGCATGCAGTTTCAGATCTGTCATCATTACTCCTAATCAGATCTAATGGTGTGTGTGTGTGTGTGTGTGTGCGTGTGTGCGCGATGGGACACTAACCCACTCCCTGAGCCCATTGTAATAAGATTGTGGACCTATTTAATCAGTGCTCCAGATGTAGCTAGCTTTGCAGATGTTTTTGCAGGGGATTACATTACAGTCATGATATCATGATTTTGCCTTTTTAAAGGAAAAGCAGAAAAGAAAAAGTAATAATAATAATAATAATAATAATAATAAATAAATAAATAAATTCAGTATAACATAATATAGGAGGGCACATGTAATATACATGTTTTCCACTTTGTCATGTAGTTTTTCTCTAGGTTGATTCCCATTCATGATGAGATATGAACAGAAAAAATAATAGCTCCGCCCATTTCCGATTTTAGGCCTCATGCTGCAAATTTGAGACATTTTGTGCAGAGAGGCGTTTGCGGAGAGCACGTCATATTAATCCAGCTGACCAATCTTATAAATATTCATGCCGCACATGCAAATGAGAGCCTCTTTTTTTCGCTCTTCCCTCGTGTTATTTTCAGGTCTTTTGTGTGGGGGGCGAGAGCGGCAGCTGCACGTGCACACAGGAAGAGCGTCCGATCCTCTGAAAGGGCGCTCTCGTGTCTCGTGCATGCGTGAAAATTGCATCGTCAGAGCCCTGAGATAACTCCAGTCACCGGGGGGGTTTTCATCTTCAGCCATGATTCATGCTGATTTGTCCTGTCGTGTGTGAATCAGTCTGTATGGAACGAGTGAGTAGAGCGACAGCTGTTCACAGAAGAGTCTGTATCTGAATCGTCAGCGGAGATATCAGCGGAGTTTAAACTTGCCAAGCAGATGGCTTTATTACTGTATTTTCTTTATTGCCTATCTGTGACTGTCTGACTGACCCCCCACTGAGATGTACATGTATTCTGAAATACGTCTTTTGTATTGCAGGAGATGAAGCATGCAGTGTTGTTGACGCCATTTTGTGCGCCGTCAATATGAACAATGCCGTCTGTCTGCTTCGGCTACAGTCGTTAAACAAAGTGGGGAACTGGCGCAGTGCTGAATGGCTGTTCTTCTAATGAACACTTTATTATCAACAGCTAGTCATACGTTAGAAAAAGAGTTTTCTCCAGCTTCAGCTGGCTAGTTTGCTTTATTTCTTGATTACCTTGCAATTTGCTTTATCCAGTCTAAAAGCACCAATCCGATGTTTGCTCACTCCACAAGGTAGCAGTAACATTTATGGACAGAAAGTCCCAGGTTAAAGGTTTTAGTTTCTGCCAGACAGTATGTTCTCCACAGACTTCAGACACTTCTCTTCCGAAGCTTCTGATGTCTCAGTACAACAGGTTTCGTAATAAGATATCAGCGTCTGGGGTGGAAGTGTCTGAAGAGAAGAGGACGGCGAGGATGAGTCACTACATATGCACAGTCTCAACTGTTGTCTCAAATGTTTTTTTTTTGTTGTTGTTGTCTGAATATTGTTTTCAAATTCCAGCTCGTCTGATCTTTTGAGTAGAACGGTAAGGCTTGAATCAGTCAGCAAAGTAGCTTCCAAAGATATTATCACGCATAGCATGCGATTTTACATTAACCTTCTGAATGATTTCAAAATACAGAAAATACTTTGTGTGTGGTGACGTGATGAACTGTTACTGTGATTCTAGTGGATTTTAGAGACACTCTTGTCAGATCTGATAGAAATTATCTGCCAGCAAAAAAGATGCAATAGCACTTTTCACACCTGTGAAGTTTCAGATCATCATGTTGTTTTATTTAGCATACTTTTTTACTAGCTAGCTTTGTGCTCCATCGTCCAGTGTCTGCTTTTTACTGTTGACTGAACGTTAAAATGTCCGGGCAAATCTCACTCTAAGTGTATTCCATGAAGTAGTTGAAGGCTTGAAGGCTTGAAGTAGTTGAAGTAGATAAAGTGCCACACATACACGCACACACACACACACACACAGTGTTTACGCTTTGTTCTGGTGTATTTTTCACCAGTCACACTCGATTGTCACCCCACATGGGTAAGGGGTTTTTAGTTGTGGAGAGGGTGTGTGCTGAGGCTTCATCTTGAACCGCAAATATCGTACTAAATAGCAAGTCAAATTAGTACATCACAAATGTTGTTACTATTTAATACAATAGTATGTGGATTGACACGCAGCCTGGCTGTAAATTTGCATAGACAAATTTAGGCTATGATATAGCTTGGTTTGGGATAAAATCTTAAGTGAACCAGCTATTTTTCATTTACAGCTTCTATAAAGAAAAAAGCTATTAACTATGCATCATCTGTTTTAAATCCATAGGGAATGTACGATAGATTGGTTTCTCATCATTATATTTATGTTACACAATGCCAGAAAAAGTAGTAGGCTAGATAATCTATTCTTGAAAATATGAAGAAAATGTAAAATCAAACGAACTAAACCAAATACAATCATTGAACTGTTTCAGAACAGCTCTTTATCACTTTATCTGTAGAGCAGCCACCAGCGTCGATGGGTTGGTCTCCGCGGCCAACAAGTCTGGTCCTTCTTGTTATTAAGTCGTGTGCTTGAAATACCCTCAAACAGGAAGGAAGTCATTGAAGAAAATCTATTTCAGACATTTAAACCTTGCTGTGACCTTGACCCTGTTTGGATCAATTCCAAAATCTAATGAGTTCATTCTTAGATCTTGGATGGATGAACAACGGAGGCACAGAGAGACCAATGGCAGAAAATTCCAGCTCACCCGAAAACTGAGCACGACAAATTCCTGAGCATGACCTTGTAAGAAACATCTCTGTCTGACAATCAGGAAGGAAGTTATTGAAGGAAAACTATTCCAGATATTTGACCTTGCTGTGACCTTGACCCTGTTTAGGAAAAAAAAATCCAGTATCAGTTTATCTGTTGGTTACAATGATAATTCCATATAAATCCTACAAATATTCAATAACCTGTTCTTAAGATATTGCACTAATGAGAACCCAACAACCCCCAAAAAAACTATTTTTTTGTCTTGATATATACAGTTTCCAACCAGTATTGAGTGACATTTTGGATCTTTGCTAAACACCTTCCCTGTTTTTCAGATTTTGGCACAGTTGAAATTTGGCAACCCTTGCTATGATCTTGAAGTTATGTTACAGCAGGTTAACTTTTTCTGTACAGTAATACTTCAGAAACCAAAGAGACTGTATGATAGAGAATAGAGACTGTATAATATCTTTACAGTTTAGTGCAGGCCGGCAGTGTGTTTTCTGAGGAATTACTTATCATTAGTGTTAGCTAATGTCCAACCGTCAAGTGGCACCACTGATGTCATGTCCCACTTATAAAATGTATTTCTGTATTTTCTGAATTCAGAAAGTTATATTTTAGGTATTTGTTAATTTTTTTTGCAATATTCTGTGTTTTGATAGATCCCCACATAGGGGATTGTGTATTATATATGAAAACATTCAGATGTATTTTTTCCCCGTCCACGTATATGAGCATTATGAAATGGCATCACTCTTAGTCATGTAGCTTTTCACAGTTTGAACACGGCTTAACATCTCGCCACCAGGCGTCTAAATCTCCAATAACATATACTGAATATTCAGAAGTACCCTACACTTTCTATATTTAGACCTATTCAGAATATTCTTGAGAAATGGCATAGACAGAATGTTTTATCTGAATATTAGAATATTCAGAACCTGAATATGTCATCTTGTGTTGCATATTACATAAGCTGTGCGTGCTGTCTCTCTCCTTCACTCTCTATTTTTCTCTCTTCTCCTCTCTCCATCTCTCACTAGAGTGAGACTGAGCTGAGTTTTGTGTCTTGCTGTTTTATTATTCAGGAGTGTGTCAGCTCTTTAGAGCCACATGGATGCTCGATGTATTTTTCAGCCCTTCAGCCAAAATGGACTTTTCTTGTTCGAAATGATCAAAAACAGACACCTGGGGCATCTGTGATTTCTCTCAGTGATGTAACACAACGCTTCTGAAAATGTTTACCAAGAACCTGAGAGCATCAAGCTGAGTCTCTTGTCCCGCCATCTATTTATGTGTACTATATATGAGAAGAGTGGATACGAATTCTGTTTATACCGCAGCGCTGTTGAATTCTCCATTCTGATTGGTCAGAAGGTGTGGATTAATTTTCTGTAACAGCAGATCTCACAGTAGTTAGCATTTCTATATTAGCTGACACATGCACTTGTATGGCAGACGCTCCACGTAAACAGATTTTAAAAAGCTTGTCATTGTTGCAGTGGTGAGGTTTTCTGTGAGGAGATGTTTATTTAATAATTTTGTAATGAGTCTCCGGTGTCAGTGCTTTGTACCAATCAGACATAAAGCTGTAACTTCAAGATTTCAGACCTGGGGACAGTTTCAAAATCGAGGACTTCTTTGTAACTTCTCTGTAACATGACAAGCTGTGTTTTTTTGTCTCATTAACTTTAAGAGAGTGCTATAACAATGATAAGTGATTAGAGGAACTAGCTTGTTTTGTAGATGTTCGCCAACATTAAGTGTAACTATGAATGGATAAAAAGTACAATTACATAAAAAGTGTAATCGTTGGTAAGTTGCCGTGGTATAAAAGGAATAAAACATTTCACGATGTGCTGTTATTTGAAAATAATCAACCTTGAGGTGATAAGAGTAAAGGCGCTTCACATCAGGCCACATCACACAACCCTGCAGGTGATTATTTTCCTAACATCCTATAATATAGTGTTTTTTTATTTACATAATACATAATTTACATAATAAGCAGTATGACAGCATGAATACGTTTGCAGGTACACACATTGTTTATTGTAACAACACAAAGTAGTGGTATGTTTATGAAGAGTTCTAAAATTGTGTTAGTCATGAACTATCTATAATACTGGGCATTATTTCCTTCTTATTTATCTCACCCTACTGTGACAAATGACTGTTTACTCGATTAATTGTAAAAGTGGAGTCTATCTGTACCCACTAAAGGAAACTGCTTATTGCAGCCACTTCCAATTGTTCAGCAATAAGACTCTGTCCGGTGTCTGATTAGGTCTTTGTTATTGGCCGTGTAAGTCTCCATTAAATGCTCTTTTTATCCACAGTGTGTGTTTAGATGTGAGTGACGAGCCTGGCTTTGTTATTTCAGCATGCCACTGGCTATCCGGATCGCAGCTGTAATTTACTTACACGGGTGATTGTGGTCCGTGTTTTACAAAGCGAGTCTCTCTCGGGGACCCATTGACTAATTTCTAATTCCTGTAGAGCTTTTAAAGCTGAATCTTTGGCATCTGTTGCACAATGATCTAATTCCTGATAAGCAGTTGTGACAGGTGTCAGAGCGTATTTATGAAGCAATTAGGAGGCTTCAATAACAAAGCATCATTTCTGAAGAAATGTGAGCAGAATTTTCTATCTGAGTGATCGCTCAAGTTGTGATTAGCATTTTCAAAAGCACGACTGCACAGCTGGACTGGGAAACACACCTGAAGGTTAATAGTTGGCATTGTTCAAGCCGTGATAAAGAGTCTCACTGTTGAAAAAAAAGACGACCAAGACCCTTTTTGAAATGTTGTTATAAGGAATAATGTTGCTACACCTCCCTATCCATTACACTGGAACTCTGGGCTATGGGTCTGCATAATTTCAGATTTAATCCTCGATTAGCAGAGGCATTGTAGCTGCTTCACTTTTGTGTACAAGATAATAATATAACTGTGTAACTGTATAATCACTAAAGAAATGTGCAGTTCTTATGTAATACTCTGATTTTAATATATAGATAAATATATCTGAAAATGCATAACACCTTTACTGCTTTGTTTATCTGACCATGATCACAGGTAAAATGAATTTATGCGATCCACCACACATATATGTCTACACATATACACGTTTGGCTTGCACTTGCTATCCTTGTAAGAACCTTCCATAAGTCCTATCCGGATGGGATTCATTTTTGCATGGGGTCCTGGGGTACTTTCCTAATTTACAGGTGCTACTCTGTGGTTTTATTTCTGTCTGGATTGGCCATGTCTGTGTTTTTCTTCGTCCTCCTTAGAGAAAATTACAGGCCGAATGCCTACTGTTTTTTTTTTCTTTCCCAGCATTTGCCTGATAATATTAGTCCCGTCCAGATGCACGTCAGTGATTTTCTGTGCAGGTTTTCCCCTAGCGTTGGACTAAAACGTGTCTGACTGCTACTACTTGTTGTATTTAGTCTCGTAGCATGTGTATCAGTGATCCTCCCCCAGATATTAAATACTTCCTGAATCACTACATGAAAAAATTATGCTTTACAAGAGCTATATACTTGGTCTGAGCAATAAGAAAAATAATAATAATAAAAATATATACACACACACATATATATGTCAAACTGCTAATAATTTCATTTATTAATTTATCATCTTATCAACTAACCAGAGTAATCAAATCCATATAAGA
Source organism: Pangasianodon hypophthalmus (assembly GCF_027358585.1). Classification (NCBI taxonomy): domain Eukaryota; kingdom Metazoa; phylum Chordata; class Actinopteri; order Siluriformes; family Pangasiidae; genus Pangasianodon; species Pangasianodon hypophthalmus. The sequence goes on from NC_069716.1 coordinate 23,193,486, forward strand.
CTATTGACATAATTATTAATGCTGCAAATTAATGCTATGATTACACCTAAACCTTACACTAACCTCAACCTCAGTAACTAAAAGGAAACCTTTTGGCTATTTTAGTTTTTTTCTAAATAAAAGCTGCAATTAAAAAAAATCAACCAAACAAAGATTTTTTCCCAAGGAGACCATCCACATGTCCCCACAAGGTCTAAACTATCCTTATACATGGCAAGTTCAAATCATGTTCAATCAGTCTAATGTGTGTATACACACACTCACATTAAGGGTGGGCTTAAAGACCCATACACGATATTTAAGTTTGCTAACAAATCCAGCCAAACAGTAGCCTCACAATAAACCTCCATTAAAAAACACTGCAATAGCACTATTATTATTATTATTATTATTGTTATTATTGTAAAAAATAAGGATGGAATGGAAAATGATTCAAGTAATTCAAAAATGGACTTTAACACTGGTTACCGTGAGTAACAATGACGTCCTGATGATACCTGTGAGATCACATTTGCCCTAAAGCATTCATTTTTTTGTCAGAACCAACCTGAAATGAACGTCTGAAAGCCTGAAGCCTTCATGTTTCTTTAGAACAGTGGGAGGCTCTTTTTGATTTGCAGTCCGTCCATCAAACAAGAGGCAAGCAGATTAATAAACAGTCAGGGGTATTCGGTTATACCACATGTTTTGTTGTTATGTTCAGACAAAATGGTGACATGCTTAAATGAAAATGCAAAATCATTATATAACTCCACTCTTCCTTCTCAGTGGTCTCATGAAAGTATTTAGAGAGGAGGAAATGTGTATTAAGGGAGAGATAAAATTCCAAGGTGCAAAGGGATCATTTAGAATAAGTCTCCCCATAAGACTAACGTCAAATGTTTAAAGAAACATAAAAGGTCACAATAAATGTAGAAATTAAAATAATTAGTCTCTGTGGTATACTTATAAACATTTCACTTAGTATAAGCAGCATATGCCTACGTACACATAATTATAGCACAAACAGCTAATGTCTGTTCTGTTCAGCGCATTACAGTATTGAATAATTGTTATTAAAATTCCACCTCCTGCTGCAACTTTAAATTTATCCGCCTTCCCTGAATGGGTCTAATGATGTAAATGATGAACAGTTGTCTGACCCCGCACTGCTAGTGGGATTATAATTATTTAGCAGTTATTTGTACTTCCTTAAAAATATTTATTCATCAATTCCATGCTGTTGATAAAATTGTTACACTTGATTTAAGAAAGATTTTAAAAGGCTTGTGCAATGCTGATTTGATTCTTTTTCCAATTACAGCAAGTGTTTTATTATGTTTTATTCTTCTGCCACAGCAACTTGCCAATGCTAACAATTGCATATGTATAATAAACTTCATCATATTTTTTATCTGTTTCTAGATACATTATTGTTGTGTAATGTCTGCAAATCAAGTTAGTTCCTGTATTGCTCACGTTATAAACAACTGTTCCCTCACCAATCTCTCTTTTTCTGTCTCGAAGTTCATAAGATACAAAAACACAGCTTGTAATGTTAATAAAGAAACAAAGCTGCCCTTCCTGAAGACTTTCCTGTGTTACCTCTGACTGACACTGGAGACTCCTTCCAAAAATACTAAATAAACCTCACCTCACAGAAAACTTCACTGTATCCATTTAAGTGTCCTTCATGTAAGCCTCTGTGTAAGATGTTACTATATAAACAGAAATATATTAGAACAAACGCATTGATATAAACCTGTGATTTGTTTTGGAGCCCGGCACTAACATCAGAGCTGCTGTTATAAATTAAATCAACACCTTCTGACCAATCAGATTCGAGTATATGACAGATATTAGTTATTATACAACAGTTAGTTCTGATCCAGTAATCTGATTGGACTAGTGATGTTCCAAGAGTGCTGATATTTAGTATTTAGTAACTGTACTGGGACATTTCACTGTTTCTACTTCACTCTCCTTGAGTGTGTTCACGACATAAAATTCCAAATCTAGCAATAGTTTGTTGTGTTGAAACCGTTACAACACTTACTACAGACTGTCTATGGCAACACGCAACACTCTATCCCTCTATCCACCTTCAACTTCTTTGGGGAATTTTTTCATAATATATAAAAATAAACAAGATTATTGACTATGTAGTGTCTGATATGTCAGTTACTCAATATTTATTTCTTGTTTATAAAACTGTTGTATATAAAAAGTATCAACCAGCCCTTTCATACCACTTCATACGTGGATAATCGCTGTGGAGGTGCTTTCCAGATGCTTTTCCAAAGTCCCGAAGGCTACACATAGCTAATAGGATGTTATCAAAACATTCAGGTGATTTTAAGGTTAGGCTGTAACATTACGAAAACAGTGTTCCTCCAATGTTCTACGTGTATCTGCTGTAATAATGATTTATGTATAACGTTCCTCACGCAACATTCCCAGGTAGAATAAAAGATAAATAAGGAAACAATAGTTCCTAACAAACATAATAAACATTACAACAACATTGTATTGGAAAAACGTTCACAGAACACCTAAAAACTTGGCAGATTTTTTTTTTATGTTCTGAGAACCAAACATTCCTAAAACTGGAAGGTTTTGAAAATGTTTTACTAACCGCAAACTGTTAGCTGGATGTTAGCCTGTTTATAAGGAAACATAAACAAGTCTTAACTTACACGGTGTGCATTTGTTAAATTCCTTTTAGCTCTAATAGCATCACTGATATTAGTTGGATGAAGCGACACTCATGATTGTGATTCTATATGAACTATGAGTTTGCTTGCATAATTTCAGATTTTCTCCTTCAAGTAAATTTTTCTTCAAGATTTCAATTTTGCCCTAAAGAAAAGATGCTTTTATATGAGATCCTTTATATGAGATTGCTCTCCTGTATGTCTTGTACTCACAATGCGAATCTCATTTCTGGTTCATGATTCAATCTTTCTCCACGGTCAGGAGCTGCAGGGTTTCGTGTAATCACGTTGCCCTGATTACAGGATGCCTGTTGTTATTGATTATGATCATTAAGCTTCTCTGAAGACCTGTAATAGCATATCTGTTCTCACGCTGTGAACTCACATAAAATTCCATCCTTAATGTACTCCCTGTACTCATGCCTCCCAAAGCGCTGTGAGATAACGTTTATCTTAAACGTCTTCAAATTTTTTGTTGACTCAGTCCCCGGAGTTTGAATGCATAACTGTGGTGTTTGGTAGAAATCCTGCAGGAAGTTGTGAGGAGTGTCAGGTTTGTCACTGCCTTGTCTCTGTGAGACAGCGACTCTTCAGGGGGCCACCATAAAGCTCAGAGACCTGCTGCTAGCCGAGATCTGGCCTGACTGCAAAGTTCTGTCTCCAGCTGGGCATTTCACCCTTCTACACTGTATTTGGAAACTCATTTCAAGCCGAACTCTTACTCTAACAGCATTTCAAGGGCTCAGAGAAGTGTAGAGGGATTGAGAGAGTTTTAAGGATAAAATTATATCAGCGCTGCTAGATATGTAGCTCACTGCTTCTTAGATTACAGTCAGAACTTAAGCCAGTGTCTATGGCTTTATTCACATAAAAGTCATAAAACACTGTTATAGGGATATAGGCATGCTGGTATAGGGAAAAAATCAGTGACAGTGTTGTGTGATGTGACCCAATGCACAACTGAGTCACTTTTACTCCTAAGAAGTTGATAATTTTCCATTAACAGCATGTCCTGAGGAGTTCTATTCCACTTAGACTAAAGCATTTAGACTAAAGCACTTAATTTATTAATAAACAACACATAGTACTTTTTTTTATCAATTTGTAGTTGCATTTAATATTGTGGAAAGTCCACAAGTCAAATTAGTTGGTATTGTTACTTAAATTTTCGCCTGCAGCTTGTCTTGTTACTGAGAAACCAGAAAATGCATAAAGTCCTGAAGACTTTCCTATGGTGGAAAACCTTTACAAAGTGCTGACGTGCGAGATACGTTCCATAAATGCGAAATAAACGTAGCCATATCGATGACTTAACACAATAACGTGTTTGTTCTCAGTCCATTTATTATTAGCCTTAGATTATGTAGATTGTCCCCCGTACAAGTCCCTGTGAATGAGTTGTTGCTATAGAAACAGTAGAACGAGCGCATTATTGGAATTATTGCCATAACTATTGTCAGAGCTGCTGCTATAGAAAATGAATCAACACTTTCTGACTAATCATCATTGAGAATTTAATAGCACTGTGGTAAAACAGAATATATTACATATGTATTAGATATTGTATAATTAAAATAATAATGGAATTCTGAAAAGCACATTTTCTCTATGACCAGGCACCACGCGACAACCGAAAGAGGGAGAGGTCCCAGGCGTGGACTACAACTTTGTGAGTGTCGACCGGTTTATGGAATTAGAGAAAAGTGGGGCTTTACTAGAGAGTGGAACATATGAAGGTGAGTAAAGTGTACTTTGTTCATTCTTTGTTTTTCTCTCAGACTCAGAATCCATATATATATATTAGCTCTCGATATCTTGCTAGTGTTCGCTCTTGATATTTTATCTTGCGTTAGCTCTCGATATCTTGCTAGTGTTAGCTCTTGATGTTTTAGCTGAGTTAGCTCTCAATATGTTAACTGGTCTTAGTGCTAACTTTCAGTATGGTGGCTAGTTTTAACTTTCAGTTTGGTATCTAGCATTAGCTCTCAGTATGGTAGCTAGTGTTAGATCTTGATCTATTAACTAAGTGTTTGCACTTGATATTTTAGCTAGTGTTAGGTTTTGATATGATAGAAATGGTTTTGCTACACAGTATTTATTTCTTTATGTTGTTAGCTATAAAATAATCAGACTTCTGTTAGCTTAACTGAGGTTTCGTAGCTATATTTGCTAATCCATGTTAATATTAACTTGTGGGATTCAGTTTTAATATCATTAAACATGTCAACACTTGTCACATATGTATACACACTGACACACACACACACACACACGAAAAAGCATTTCACACATGATGGGCTGGTGATTTATGTCGAAGACTTAGGATCAAAAGTTACTTTATTTTTAAGTAATGAAATTTGCGTACTTTAGTTAGGCAGGGACGTAAATCAATTTTCTGGGTGCGACATAGAGATTATGTAAATTCTTGAGTAGAAGCAGCTGAGATGGAGATTTTTCAATAGCATCATGACCACCTAAAAAAGTCAGGTATAGCAAATGTGGACTGAATAAAGAAATAGTGTTATTTTTCTATGCTGTCAAATATAACGTGGTGTATTTATTTGACATACAAAAAGACTGATACACTGATATATTAACACAAAAAGATGGGAAGCACTGACAGTATATTGACAAGCTATTTCAGTATGAATAGTCCTAGTTGCAATTATCACATTTATCACTGTAAATTTGATTTAATTGAACAAAATAGCTTCCAAGCTCATTATTCAGCAGCTTATAAAATAGCACTTGATCCAGCACATCCTGTTATTTAGCATTTTTTGTAATATCATGCGTCGCCATTTACTTGTATGCACTTAATTTAGCCGCTTTAAATAGACGATACTATTATTTAATTACATTTATATAATTAATATTGGCCTCACATGACATTCCAGTGTTTTTTTCATGTATTTACAGCCCAAAACATTTGTAGCATGACATTATGTGCTTTCATCATACCGTCAGTCAGTGTTAGGGGACTTAATACTGCAATACAATTTGATATGCCCTAGATCAGAATTGTGCATAAATAAGACACGCCTCTGTTTTAGCCAAACTCCGCCCACGTCCGCAACTCTTGCACAACTTCTGAATGGAACGTAAGTCCAGAGTTACTTTTGAGATCTATATACCAGTTTGCGCAATTTCTGTATTAAATCCTCACTGCTTGCGAAACTGAACTCTGGATATGGATTAACACTTATGTAGTTTTCAGTCCCTTATTTAAGCACACATTTAAAATTTTTAATAGAATATGACAAAAAATATGTTCAAATAGCAGTATACACAAAGTGCATTGTTAATTACCACACCATTTTTGTGCATGCGTGTGTGTGTGCATGTGTGTGTACTCTCAAAGGTACAACAATGTTCTTATAGGTCCAATTAAACACTAATATAATACTATATTTATGTTTCTCTAATTAAAGGTACAAAATATGTACCTGTGAGAAAACCAACACATTGACCCAGTTTTCATGCTATATATGAACACCTCTATCAGCCTTTCTCATTACTGTGGAGTTGTGCACGAGTGTTTGGATGTTTCGAGCTTCGGCAAATCTTCTACTTACTAACTAAACTGATAATTCATAAATGGGCATTGTTGCCCTGTTTATAAATATGTCCCATTTTCACAGCAGTGTGAAAGCAGAGGTAGTAGGATGTACAGAGTTGCTTAATTTGGGCTCATCGTTGTCAGTATTGGGGTGTTCATTTTTGCCATTTTGACAGCTCCAGTCGAGGGGAGGAATGGGGTGAGGTGAGGTATAGGGTTCTGCAGCGTCTCTGTGCAGCGATTTCAGTCATTTGCTGTCTTGTTCTCGGAAGTCTGCTACCATCACATAGCGGATGTTTGGCTGGTGATTTTTTTCCCCACTCAACGTGTGTGTAAACGTGAGGCAATACATATTGTATTCACAGTCGTGTGACAGAACCTTTGTTCTGGACTATATTTGGCTGGTAGGGTTTCCGCCTCACTGTGCATTTTCAGAGCTGTAGTTAGAGGCGGTGCTGCTCTGGCCTTGAATCAGGGGCTCCAGCTCTGGATGTTTCGTTCGTCTATAACAACAGCACAGAATTTTACAGCTTTATATCTGGAAGTATTTATATTTTGTCTGTGGATGTTTAGTGGATATAAAACTGTGCTTAATTTAAAATAAAAGACCTTAGTAACAATAACATTTTATGGTGTAGAATTTGGCAAATCAAGTTTTCCTTATGCATATTGCGAGCCCACTGAACATTAAGTGGCGGATTATGTTAGCAGTGAGACATTTTATTCTGGAGTTTAGGCATTTTGGCAGGTGGCAGATGCCTACTACAAGCATCAAGTGATTACCTGTTTGCTAACATGACACCATTATACCTATTATGTAAACAGTTTAACATTATTTCACAAGACAATTACAGTTAAAAGCTGTGGTTGTTACAGAAAAAGCCAAGTACACAATAAAAACACAGTAAAGAAACTGTTGTTATTTATAGGTTGTGCCAGATAGCAATAGAATATAAAAATAAAAGCATTTACATAAAATTATGAAGAGTTATAATAGGTAATATGAATGAAATATGAATAAAATAAAAAGTAAACTACACACTAAGCTAGCATAATATTAGCAAACTAGCAAGCAGCTTCAAAGCAGCGTACATGTACTTGATGAATACATTATACGGATTGAACAGATAGTGTTTTCTAAACAAATACAAATACATATGTGAATAGGATGTGCACTATTTTTTTTTTTAGCTATTGTAGTGAAATACCATATAAAGGACCCCATTTGACTAGCAACAGTAATAAATGTACAACGAAATTCACAGCAGGAAGTCAATTCATTAAATACAATAATATAATCTGCTATAGTAGTATCATACTCATAATGTTCATACTCATAATGATTTACACTCACTAATTGGCTTACTCCGATTTTTATAAAATATAAGCATCTGTTTATCTGAAACACCTTCTCAGAATGCACATGCACACTATTAGTGAATATATTCTGACACGGTTATACGTAACCTGAGGTACACATCTCACACACAGAGGAAGAATTTCGCAGTCTGGGTCTGAGGGAGCTCGCTGTCAGGTGTGTGCACTGGTTTTCAGGTGCAGGTTTCTTTTGGGTCCAGACTTCACACTGATGATCTTTCATACTGCATCATGGTGCCATGTGTGTAGCACAGTGTGAGAGCAGTGTGTGGGAGATGGAGTCTGACTAGGCTCACAGCCATGCCTGTTTGTCAACAGCATGTCTTTCATTTTCATTTCATGTCTGTTTGACTCTTGCTTACAACACTGTACTGAAAAGAGGGCAAAAGGCTACATGTACGAGTTTCAGGTCCATCATGAACTGCACTAAAGTTTTTTCCTAAGAGTATTTGGAAAGGATTATAAAATAAGTAAGGAGTAAAATACAATGGTGTATGCTGTTACAGGAAAACAGTCAACAACAGGGTGGTGTGATGCGGCCATGACATGAAGTATATAACATCTCTAACACCAAGTCCCAAAGTGTTTAATTTCTCTTAGAGCACAGCAATTTACCAATGATTAAAATGTGTAATTACTAATAAACACCACTTTCTACATAACATTATATTTTAATTGTACATTTGATGTTGTGGAACGTGCCACTTTAACAGGGGTGTGTAGACTTTTTATATCCACTGTAAATAAACATCTCCGCACAGCAAACCTCCCCAAATTAATGATTATATATTTTTTCTGAATTAAATGACAAAATGTTTTTAATCCATTTATTATTAGAATTAGAGTATACAAAGCCTCTGCCATACAAGTCCCTGTGAATGAGTTGTTACTATAGAAACAAAAATGTATTAGATTAGATTAGATTTAACTTTATTGTCATTGGGCAGAATACAAGTACAGAGCCAGTGAAATGCAGTTAGCATCTAACCAGAAGTACAAATAGCAATGCTGAGATCAGAACCAGTATTAGAACGAGTAAATTAATGCAAACTTGTGATTTGAGTCACAGCCGGAGCTGTTGTCAGAGCTTCTGTTATAGAACATTAATCCACATGATAAATGTACAAAAATATATTATATATCAGAAATATAATTTCTGATTAAAAACTGCATACTTTTCTTCCCTTTTGATAAGTATATGTACAAAATGCACAATAGATCCAGTCAGAGATTTTTTTTGTGATCTGATCTATAACACTATGACATGTTATAGAATAACTACACATTTCTTTCATGCTACACTTCTCCGTCTAACGTCCTAAAGCGTTCCTCGGTTTGTTCTTCTGGGGAAATCGAAAAGATCGAATCCTACACCAGAGAGTTTTCTTTTTAGAAATGGTTCTAAGTAGAACCCCTTATAGAACGCTACTGTTAACTGTTAACCCTTAAGCAACCTTTTCTTTGTATGGCTGCTCAAAATTAATAATCCTGATTTTATTTCGCTCAATATTTTACTTAGAATTATTTATTATTCAGGAAAAAATATAGATTATTATTTATTGCATTGAGTGTAGTCATTACTTCAAATCAACAGGAGACAGACTTTTGTTGCACTGGGCCGTCTGACAAATTAATTGGTTAAGTGAATAATGTAGATTTATCTATCAATGATCAGTCAATTAATTAATAAATATATAATCAAGAACCACCACGGAATGCAACTAAATGCAGTGCAGCTTGTGATTTAATGCAGCAAAATGAATAAAACTCTACCTTGTTATCGGAACTGAAGACGTAGCTTTGACCGGTATGTAGTTATATCCATATGCTGTCACATCTCTAGTAATGAGTAGCGATTTCTGCTATTCCTCACTACATTACAAATGTATCAGTAAGATGAAAAATGAAAATACTTCCATGGTTGTGTCTATATTTTCTCTATAAGAAGAGTATATGGGTATTTCAGTATATGGGTATAATTCTGGGTCACAGTGTGTAATTGAACTTTTCCTTACAGCTCTGGACTCCACTATCAGCCCTCCTCTCTCTCCCCACAGACCCGCAAATGAATTCATAAACCTCTGCCGCTTACACACACACACACACACACACACACACACTCGTACTCAATTTTTAATCATTAAACCAGATTCCCCCCGATACACATGACTTCTTTTTAATCTTGAATAAAAGGTTTGGGCTCTTTGTTATAGAGGTCACCTTAATAACAAACATCACACATACTAAGAGGAAAAAAAAAAGAAACCGGGCAGAGTTACTGAAAACATGATTAAAAAGTCGCGCAAAAAAAATCAAGCCGCATACTAAGCAATGCCTGTGCCTTTTTTAAAGCAAAGGGGTTTTTTTTTTGGACTTTGGCATTTCATTTTTGCTGTCTTTCATGAGATCTTTGTGCTGAATGATTGCATGGTATAGCCTGAAGGATACTCACGTTCTCAGATGTAGATTAGTAAAGGGTTCTCTTTTGGTTCTAGATAACTTCTATGGCACGCCCAAACCCCCGGCAGAGCCCACGCACATGCTGTTTAATGTGACTGACCAGCTGCTGCCAGGTGCTCGCCCCAGTGCTGAGGGGAAGAGGAAGAGGAACAAGTCAGTGAGCAACATGGAGAAGGACAGCATCGAGCCTCCCGAGGAAGAGGAGGAGGAGAGCCCTGTCGTTAACGGCAACGGCATTGCTATCACGCCAGGTTAGCATAACCTGCTCAAAGTGGGACAGCCATGTTTGCTTGTTTTCTGACAGAACGTTGGAAAATGGTGATGTTCACCATATTTTAGGAGGCAGACAGCTTGTAAAAACCACCAATGATATTATTTTCTCTCAGTCTGAGGGATGATTCAGTTCCCAAGAATCAACTCGAGGCAGGACATGCATGGTTTAGCTCCCTTCATGCGTAAGGTTTATGCTTTTTATGACGTAATTATGAGTCCTGCTGGGCTCATGAAACTTCTCATCTTCTCTGCAAACACAATAGGGCTTGCAAGTCACATGGTAACATGGCACAGTAACATGGCTATTTTCAAAGCAACAGAAAATGGAAAATTTCTGTGTTCTGTGTAGCCTAATAATTTACAGACTATAATCTTTTCTCATTTTGAAAACAACCATGGTACTGTACCTTGTTAACACATGGCTTACAAGCCCAATTGTGTTTGCACAGAAGTAAGCCTAATCATGTCGTGAATGAAGCGAGCTACACTCAGTGTGTTAATAAAAGCTGTAAATCGTTTTATTACATATTGACCTTATTCAGATAGTGTGGTGGTAGAGGTGGGCTTGGTTGAATTCTGTTGGTGCCGTACGTGGCATACGGCACATCTGAGTGAATATTTTTCATGTTGTTATGCGACGTATGCTTGTGCCAGAACACTGATGTTTATCATATAGAAGGTTTTGCAGATTAGTTGCATGCAAACATGTTTTGTTTTCGTTTTTTGTGAGACTGGGTTGGTCCAATAGTGTTGCGAGGCAATGAGAGAACTCAGACTTACCTAGCTCACGTTGGTTTTTTTTCATGTTTGGTGGATGTGATGTTTATGTCGATATTGTCTGACCCACAACACTCCACTGGAATATGGAGTCCTCTTTGAGTCCCAGTCTGAATGAAGTGCCTGCAAGTTCAAACTAGAAATCTTTCTTGAAAGTGTTTTGAACACACACAGAGGTTTCTCAGTACATCTGAAGGGCGTGTTTTTGAAATTGAAATTCAGTTTATTGATACAGCTAGCCACTTTTTTTTTTAACCTTCAGACGTATGTGATGTAGACTGTCCTTTATTCCTGCACAGCTTTCTGCCCAGGGCTCCGTATTGACTAACTGAGAATACAGATTGTTGTCTGTTTTGTAGAAAGCTTGCTCCGTGCTGCTCTAAACTTTCACACTGTTTCGGTTAAAGTATGTATAATGTATGTATAGTACAGACACATCTACACCGCTATCCGAAACAACACAAAGGAAATCTAGCAGAATTTCCCAGATACAGTGTATTACAGTGTAGAGTCTGGAATAAAAGAACATCTCTAAAACTGTACCACAAAATTCCATCTTTCTTGAGCATTTGAATGAACTTGACTCAAAGAGATTGATCAAAAGATTAGTCTCCTACCAGAGCCTTTTTAATGTAGACTATTATTTGCCTCCCTGCTTTACTATTTAGTTTCATTCCTGCTGTAACACATCAAGCTTAGTAAGTCAGGTGTGGTAGAGTTGCGAAAACACTGAAATGAGCCACAAAAAACTCAGAACTGTGAAACCCTGTAGTCCTGTGGTTCGTAGATGGTGAAAACATCTATATCTGACAGAGGCAGAAGAAAGGAATTGTTTGGAAATTTGTTATAAAAAACGTTCCTGCACGTCCTTGACCGTTGATGGAAATTATAATTTCTTATGATTAAATTAAATTAAATTAAAAATTATGAGTTCTTAATATTTGAATAGTTTTTGGGACCACTGAAATTTTTTCAAGCTTTAAATACAGCTGTATCACGAGGGTGAACTTAGAAATTCCAGAATTCGATTGTGGTGTGCGTGCACAGTGTGCGCACCGTAGCGATTTTACATTGAAGTACTTAGACGTCTATGGGAAAGCCTCAGGAAAATAACCTCTGGAGAAGTGGTGCACCCAGAAGTGGCTCTTGCACCATGACAATGCACCTGCACACACTGCGTTGTCAACCAAGGAGTTTTTAATCAGAAACAGTGTGGTTATTTTCTTTTCACGTCCACCGCATTCACCAGATCTCGCTCTTTGTGACTTTTTTTTTGTTTCCAAAATTAAAAATGAGACGGAAGGGGAAAAGATTTGCCATAGTGGAAGAAATCTGGAAAAAAAAAAAAAACACCAGAAGCGCTAGACAAGATGACAAAAGATGACTGCAGGAAATGTTTCCAGGAATAAGAGAAACACTGGGAAAAGTGTATGGCATCACAAGGAGAGTACTTTGAAAGGGATTAAAGAAGAAATGCTGTAAGTTTTATAACACTAGATTTTTTTAACACTTCGGGGAGTTTTTGGGTCTCCCCTCGTATTGTGCATCTTATATGATACGACTGGGGAAAAAAATACAAACACAGTAACTGAGACTGTTCTTCTCTGAGTTTATTTATTAACTGCTGGTCCGTGTTTTAGATGTCTATGTGTACACATACTCTTTGGTGGTTCCGGCCTGTGTGTGTTGCATTATTTTACTGTCCTTAACTTTAAACTCTTCTTTACATTTGCGTTTAAAATAATTTCTTTAGTCATATGGTCACCTCTGCTTTAAATATATGAAATTTCTCCCTTACAGAATCAAGTGAGCACGAAGACAAGAGCACTGATGCGTCAGGCGACGTGCCCCCGCAGTCATGCCCTGCTGAGACACCCACCCTGACAGGCACAGACGCCCCTGAAGAGGAGCACGATGCCCCCAAATCCCCGGCCGACTCACAGGGCAACGACGAGCTCGGCCCGCTACCCGACAACTGGGAGATGGCCTATACCGAGAAAGGAGAAGTCTACTTCATCGAGTGAGTGAAGTGCACTTTAAAGCATACTTCAAACTAAGACACAGAGCATATGGAGATGCACGCTGCTGGGTAATGGAGAGCGTCTGAGCAACGCTATGAATTATGTGGAGAAATTAGCGTAGCCTCTTTTTGCCTGGTGTCATGGATATATGAATTATTCATGTGCGTATGTAAAAACCTAAAACATTCAGCATTTTTATTTATTAAAGTTAACTGAATTGCAGTTCTTTTATTTTGTGTCTGTTGGTTTGGCCATGAATTGGGACAACAGATCATATTGAGGTTTAGCTGCATACTGATGAATGAAGCTTAAATTGGTTTCAGAGACAAGACAGAATAAAGACTAGCAGAGTGAGTGAATAGGAAAGACAGAGAGAGAGAGATGTTTTCCTCCTTCTCCTCCTCTGTTCCCCTTTTAATGGGAGGCAAGAGACTCATTAAAATTATTGATTGCTATCCTGTTAACTGGAACTCTCCCACCCTCTATGCCAATGGCCTTGTGGGATATCTTGAATCTTGCTCGTTGTATACTTATTACCACTCGAGCGAACGCTTTATCACCCTGAGTAGCTCTTTATAAGCCATGTGCTGATGGAGTCACATATAGCAGCTATATTGCAGAAGGAGGTGGAGTAGATTCGTTTTGGTATAAATCTTCATTTGTGTTATAATCCCAGAAGGACTGCAGGAAAATCGAGCAGTAAATACCTCAGCAGTCAGCAGTTCATCCAACTTCTTCTTTTTTTTTTTCCTCCCGTTTCTTCTTAGTCACAACACCAAAACAACATCATGGCTTGATCCTCGATTAGCCAAGAAGGCCAAACCGCCAGAGGAATGTGAGGACGACGGTAAGTATACTCGTGTGTGTGTGTGTGTGTGTGTGTGTGTGTGTATGTGTGTACAAGAATAATGAATGTGTGCAGTTCCAAGAAGTGAAACTGTTCACAGTATGTTAAGGTTTTTCCAAGACATGATTTAGCCATCTTGGTGTTTAGAGGTGTCTGGTGGCCGAAGCCTAGTTACAGAGCTGATTAAGGTTAGGTTTCTGATTAGCATAGTCAGAGGTTGTTACTGTACGTAAGCTTGTTATTTTTTCTATCTGTGAGTTTTTCTTCTACCTAACACTCTTGACTTTTATTTCATACATTTCAGAAGAAATGTAGAAATGTAGAGCTACATTTTAACACTACATCACTACGTTTTTTTAACATCTTAAGGTGATTTTTTTAGCATGCTATGCATTGGAGATCTTCAAGCAGTTGAAGTTGATCTAAACATTAACAGATGTGACAGCGAGAACGAGATCTAATATCAATCACTGTAATCTATCTGTTTATATGTACACTAAGTACAGTATTTATCAAGGCAGTTGATATTGTCACAGCTAGCTATTGCCATTCAACTACCATAAGAGCTATTATTATGCTAGCTAACATTTGAGAGATTAGGAATAAAGTTGCTGTTAGTTAGCCTTAGTTAATGTTTTCCCACGTTCCTTGGTTCCATCAGTAACTTAAATCAGCATGTGGTTTGAGGCAGGTGTCTTTTTCTTTTGTGAAGCTTTCTTTTTCTACTTTTACTAGAGTGTTTATTTAAAAGAGTAGTTGCATTTTTACTTGAGCATAGGATTTGTGTACTATAAGTTTCAGGATCATGGACTTTGCATCAGAGACAGTGTATGGTTGGTCTTAGTGTTAGAGAGAGTTACATGAGGCCCTCACAAGTATGGAATTGAGAGTATAGGTTTTTTTTTTGCAGTAGAAGAATGCTAATTTTGCCTGAATAGTGAGCAGTAGTTCAACAGCTCAAGTATGAAACTATACAAAGGTTAAGGTTAGGGATGAAGTTAACGTTTGTACGTTTTATCACTACTTATTATAACATCATCCATAACACAAATATTTATCAAAAACAAAATTATTTCTTCTATTCTTTTTGCATTGGTCAAAGCTTATTTTGTTATTTTACGATATTTTACTTATCAAAATGGTGGACGGATTTACTAACTATCCCAGTGTGATGCTCAGTCTCATGTTTTGTTGCCCAGAAATCTAACTAAAGTGGTATGTGATGCAATGCAGCAAGTTAAGTGCATTAATACAGACTAAGGTAAACAATTATATGTTTATTGTCCTCTTTAAGGAAAGGTTCTGATGTATTGCGTTGTGTTTATGCATTAGACAAAATGACAGCAAGTCACTGGCCAACGTTTCGGCTGTGAGATTTGATTCTGTCTCTTTACATCACATCATTTTGCTCCAGTGCATGTTTTTTGGCTATTGTTTGGTCAAACTGCTGTTGAGATGTGAAACTTAAATCCTTACATCTTCAGTGTTTGAGTTCAGAACACAAGCAGCGAAGTCTTGCCAGTCTGTCATTCTGTCACTTCACTGCTCATCTGCTTGACTGAAGATTTGCTGTAATTACAGCGGAGCCTCTTCTTTATATGTGATTGAGTGGTTACGTCTATTAATCACCAACCCAGTTAAGAGGATGCTCACTGATAATGAAGCATTATTCTGTCTGATGTCTCCTGATGTGTCCTCAAAAAATAGCTTCAGTTCATCCTGAAATGCTGGAGCTTTCTGTGACAAAGCTTTGTCTTGCCACCAATGCTGCTTCTAACAGTGTTTTTAAGGGAATGTGAGACTGCGAACTCATCCGAAGATGGACAGGTAGTTTCAGTGACTGACATACCTGTGATTGAGATACTGAAGATTCATCCACCTTCACAAACGACAATCATGCTATCAATCTCATGATCCTTTAGAGGCATTTTATAATAGTGATCTGATTTTTCGGTCAGAAGTGGCTGCAGTCTTCATGCCACAATAACAGGCTTTCAAATAGTGTGACAAGAATCAGACCGAGACATGTGTGGACACGGGGCATGGGGATTTGTTTACACGTTAAAACAAAGAGAACAAGCTTGGACACACAAAGCCTTACGGCTCCAGGGTCCCCAGTTCCATCCTGATCTCAGATTACTGTCTGTGTGGAGTTTCACAGGTTCTCCCCGTGTCTGTGTGCGTTTCCTCCAGGTTCTGTATCTGCCTAAGCAGAAATAAACGAGGCTATACTGAGCTAAACTATAAACACACAGAACCCACGTCAACAGTTTCACTATATATGAAGAGTCTGTAATACAGGTTTAGTTAAACATAAACTATAAAAAGTTGTAATGTTAATACTAAGAGGTTTCTGTGCTGTTATAGATAGATGGAATGTCTTCCGTTCATACATGTCTATCAACTTTTTGGGTTATTTGGGTACAGGTAAGTATATCTTGATTTTTTAAAGCCTAACTTTTATATATTTCCTGTAATTTGGTGAAATTTTAGTGAAAATTACTGAGGGACTGTCCATTTTTTTAAAGCATAACTTCTATGTAAATATAATAAGGGGACAGCTCCTGTCTTACTATGAAAGAAAAGCTTATTAGAAAACCAGCAGTTCATACAAATGTAATAAGCCTTTTACAAATAGTCAGAATACACTGGTGTACTTATATGAGAGAAAACTGAAGTCGAAACTACTACTACACTACTGTAATCCATCAGTAACTGTGCACACACACATTATACAAATTACAATGCCACGTAAACAAGAAAAAATATCTGCTTGTTTAAGTCAGTCAAATATAGCATGGTAACATACTGTATTTTATATTTATTCTAACTGTTGCAATGCATTTAAGAATTTATGAATAGTCAAACATGAATATAACATGTTGGCAATTTGTCATATTATGCCCTAATTCATGTTGTGAGATTGTTCTACAATGCAACACTACTGCACAGTTGTTCATCCTATCACCTGCTTCCACCAAAACAATAACAATAAAATAAACTGTATTCTAAATAAGTTATTCAGGTTGTTCTTGTATTGTTCAGTAATTTCTAATACATGTTGAAAGCTAGCACCGGTGCTAATATACAGTACTGTGCAAAAGTCTTAGGCACCATATTTTTTTTAGTAAAAACTTTGTTATAGATTTTTATTTTATGACTTCTACATTATTGATTCAGTACAAAAACATCTTAGATTTCCAGTACAAAATTAAATGTTACAGAAAAATGTTTGCATGTCAGTAAAGAAAGCAGCATGTTACGTAAGAGACACTTTTCAGACAAAAAACATAATGAAGACTGCTGGGTTTTGCTGCAGAAATAAGAAGCAAGTGCGACAGTCAAAGTCTCCAGAAGAACTGTGGCTGCTTCTGCACGATGCTCAGTAACACTTACAGCTCATTTCCTTATAAAACTGCACACACTGCACCTGAGACTACTATTTTTTTTAAAGCGAGAGATTGTCACACCAAATATTGACTTTGTTTCATTTATTACTGTTTACTGCTCTTTATAGTATTTTTTAAATGTAGAAACATTTAATTTCATTATTTTTGAAGGCATCTTTGCTCTACAGCATTTCCTTGCACGTGACTTTTGCACAGTACTATGTGTTAGCAGCTAGCACTTAACAGTTTCCTTTAAGGAGCTTAGTAAGTTTGCTGAGAAACAAAAAAACACTAACCAGTTCTAAGTAAATGCTGATTATTAAAGAACACTTCTTGTTCCTTAGCCTTATTTAGCTAGCTCAGGCTATGTGACTAAGTACCTGCTTTCTCAAGGCAGAGCTTGCAATCAAATTCACGAATAAATAAATGCTGGCCACTAGGGATGCACTGAAAGTTCAGGCAATGTAACCCAGTCAGTATTTGGCCAAATTAGTTTGATGATACTGAATATTCGACTCATTATATCTGGCTGTTTTTGTCGTTCTTCTTTGGTTGTTGATGACTCGGTCAAACAGGGGCAGCACTTTCACCAGTGGAATTCTCCACTATGTGAGGACACAACACCCCAATCAGTAAGTCATGCATAATGCAGCAGAAAAACCACGTCTGGCATAGTAAAGTGTATCTACGTATGAAATGGAGCTGAGCTTCAATTTGCTGCTGTAACGAAAAAGAAAACATGATGTGGACATCGTCAGAGTGATGGCTACTGAACAAGGGTGCCTCATTAAGAGTTTATTTTTGGTGAAGAAAGCATTAAGTCAGCCAGAGCAGCAATAGAATATATAGAATATAGACTAGTGTGGAGTCTAGCTGATAAAGTTTGTGTAGTGGAAAGGTTGATGGTTTAACTTCCTGGTAGATACAAACTGATTTGATTCATATAGTTTGGTATTTGGAATTCATTATTTGGTGTGCTGTGAAATTCATTTTTATTGAGTTCCCCATAATAATAAGCATTAATGAGTAACTTTTTAGAGGCGTAAGAAATATGTGCTACTTTTGCAAGTGTTTCTGAACTTACAAAACAACTTGGAGTTTGTCTGTTAATTAAAGGCATATAAAATTCATAGGAAGTTTATATATATATATATATATATATATATATATATATATATATATATATATATAATACATAAATAACTTTATGAATTAACAATGCATTTAGTGCTACACTGCCTTTGGAAACCTGAGGAAACTTGATCTGAGGCTCTATGCTGCTACCTTGCCTTTACACAGTTACCCTCATAATAAATTTTCTAAATCTTGTGGGTTACAACCTACAGCTCATACAACCTGTGAGTTTTTGGTAACATTTAGGGGTTTTTTTTCTGTATATCGACTGTAATTCCATGCATGAAAAAACCCATTGCTTTAATGCAGCAGCATCACGTGCACAAAACAGACGAGTGCAGCTCACTGAAAGTTTAAAATATATAACATGCTGTTTGTAATGTCTTCAATCAATTAATCCACAAAACAAACAGGAGAGACAAACAGACATGACCTTTTGTTTCCCCTCTTTATGCTTAAGAAATGTCCAGTAGAGGTTGTACATGGCTTTGCTCTTAGATCTTTATGTTTATTAGTTACCACTGAGTTCTACACCGAAACTTGCTGTGTTTGAAAGCTTCTGCCTAGTTGAAATGCAGTTTATCTGGGCCAGAAAAAAAAATCAATATCCCTTTCTACCAGTCTGTTAAGTGCTTCTGTGTGACTTGACTGCTAATACTCCTCTCCCCATTAGAGCACCAATCTATTTTTTGCCTCTCTCAGCAGCTGAAAGCCTTCTCCAGTGTGTTTGTGTGCAGCCCAGTGTGATGTCTGGTTTTAAGGGTGTCTCTGTTTCTGTGTACAGTATGTTCTAGCAGGCAAAAGTTCATCCATATGAACATGTCTGTAAGGCTGAAAGCACTCACATCTATTTTTTTACTAGTATAATATTATTTTTAAAGTTTAGCAGATTTCCAGTGGGATTATGTGATTTTATGTCTATCACTCTCATTGACGGGCATGTTGCATTTGAGCTTGTCTGATCTAGTGAAGGAAGCATGGCATTGTGGCAGGAGGTGTATGAAGGAGGTGTGGCCTTTGTACCTGTCAATCCCAGTGAAGGAGGCATGGCCTCTGAGCCAGTCAGGTCTAATGAATGAGGTGTGGCCTTTACGCTTTGTGCCTAGCAGTCCCAGTGGGGCAAGGCCTCTGTGCCTGTCAGTCCTAGTGATAGAGGTCTCTAAGCTTTCTAGCTCTAGTGAAGGAGGTGTGACTTCTGCGCTTGTCAGTCCTAGTTCTAGTGAAGGAGGAGTGGCCTCTGTACCTGTCAGTCCAAGTCCCAGTGAAGAAGGTGTGGCCTCGTAGCTTGTCAGTTCTCGTGAAAGAGGTGTGGTCTCTTAGCTTGTCAGTCCCAATCTTAGAGAAGAAGGTGGGGCCTCTGAGCTTGTCAGTTCTAGTGAAAGAGGTGTGGTCTCTGAGCTTGTCAGTCCCAATCTTAGAGAAGAAGGTGTGGCCTCTTAGCTTGTCAGTTCTCGTGAAAGAGGTGTGGTCTCTGAGCTTGTCAGTCCCAATCTTAGAGAAGAAGGTGTGGCCTCTTAGCTTGTCAGTTCTCGTGAAAGAGGTGTGGTCTCTGAGCTTGTCAGTCCCAATCTTAGAGGAGAAGGTGTGGCCTCTTAGCTTGTCAGTTCTCGTGAAAGAGGTGTGGTCTCTGAGCTTGTCAGTCCCAATCCTAGAGAAGAAGATGTGGCCTCTGAGCTTGTCAGTTCTAGTAAAGAAGGCACGGCCTCTGTACCTGTCAGTCCAAGTTCCAGTGAAGGAGGTGTGGACTCTAAGCTTCCTAGTTCTAGTGAAGCAGGTGTGGCATCTGAGCTTTTCAGTCTGAGCGAAACAGGTGTGGCTTTTGTGCTTGTCAGTACCCGTGAGGGAGGTGTGGCCTCTGTGCTTCTCAGTCCCAGTCCAAGTGAAGGTGGTGTGGCTTTTGTTTGCACAATACTGAATCAGTGCTCCCTGAATGGTTTGATGAGGAAGAAAATTATGTAAATCATATGCTTTGGCCTTTACAGTCATCAGATCTCAACACAACTGAACACCTAGGGCAGATTCAGGAGTGGCGTGTTAGACAGTGCTCTCCACCACCATCATCAAAATACCAAATGAGGGAAAATCTTGTGAAGAATGGTGTTCATCTCAACTTGTAGAATCTGTGTCAGAGTGCATTGATGGTGTTCAGGCAGCTTGTGGTAAAATCAACACCTTACTAAGATAAGTGATCTAAGGATTATGCTCAAGAGTTATGACTTCCACATGAGAAATACTAATGAAATTCTGATGGACACATAAAAAGTGCTTTCAGCACCCCGAGGCTATAACACAAATATCTGCTGGATTTATATTTTTGTCAGTTTGATCAAATATATCATTTCTACCTGTCTGTTTTATGTATACGACATACATATTATTTTTTTGTCTCAAGGACATTTGCTTCAGTTTGAAGCCAGTCTTGCAGTTTTCTTGTTGTGTAATATGGAGCAGTGATTCAGTGAACCAAATCTATCATATTTCATGTTTAGTAAATCTTAGAAATCTCTAGGGAAGATGTTCATATGTACAGAATGTACATGCACACTGTGACATTCATTGTCTTTCTCACACACAAACACACTCACGTTTAGACTCATCCGTGCTCTCAAATATACATAAAACACTTGGTGAATGAAAGAGCCTGAAAAAGAGACGACTTCTGCAGTTGCCATGGCAACTAGCGCTGGAGGACCAGTGATTTAAGGTGGTTTGTGTGAGATTGATATTTAAGGTGTTTCAGAATCACTCTTAGTCTAGCTGTGTGTGTGTGTGTGTGTGTGTGTGTGTTAAGCTGAGACAGTTACGTAAATAAGAGATTGGAAATTTGATTAGAATTTGATCAGTTTGTTGTTTAATCTAGTTGTAAAAGACATTTTTACATGAGTGTGTAAACTATGGTTATAAATTTGAATTCAAACTTTACACTGTGTGGATTAAAAGCTCTGCTTTGGACATATTCTAAAGATAGATGTTGCATTTCATGGAACACGGTTTTAAAGTATTCTACAAAATTAGAAAAAGACAGAAAAAAGACGAACAAACCCCCACTTGTCTGGAGCTGAACGTTGTCTCATTTTTCTGTTAAGAGGTTTAATTCAAAAATCAGGCAGTCAGGTTGGCTTAAGTCAGCCAGCTCTCTCTTCCATTAAGAAAATGTCGCTGACGAGGGTGACTCATTTTCTCTCCCACTCAGCCTTGGCTGAACGTTTGGCGTCAGTGCATATTTGAGAAGTGACAGTCTACTCTTAATGCTGAAATAACTCAGATTGGTCAGGTCTCGATACGTTACCTTGTGTTGTAGTGTGTGTGTGAGTGTGTGTGAGTGTGTGTGTGAGTGTGAGTGTGTTGGGGGTGGGGGGGTGGGGGTGGGGAGGGGATTGATTTGTGTAAACCTCCAGGAGTCTCCTCCATACTCATCAGTGATCACTGTCAAAGCTGGTCAATTTCAGGCCTTCTGGCTTTCAGCCCAAACTATTTACTCTACATAACGAGAGTCTCCACAGCTAATGTTTATTCTGCCAACACAAGCTAAAGAAAATCAGTGGCCAGCCTGGACTACACAAACACACACACACACACACACACACATTTGTCTTAATATCCTTGTGAGGACCTTCCATTGACAGAATCATTAATGCGGATAATTAATGCTACAATGAAGAAAAGAAACCTTGGATCGAAGTAAAACTGTGTCACCTTGTTGCAGGTCATTTTTTGTGTTGTTTTTCTCAACTGAAAAAAAAAAATCTTTTACAACTACAGATGGCACCCCAGTATCGGTAAGAAGTGGGAAAGGTTGGAATTGGATTTGGGAAAGAAATGTATTTTTGGAAGTGGAAATGTTTATATATATATATACAGAGACTTGACTGTGTTTTCTTTTGCACTGTATTTACACTGTGTAAGCGATTTCTGTGTGAAAGAGTTTAAGTGTGAAATGATGATACCCAAGGTTTCAGTATTGATACCAGAAAAGAAAAAATGATATATCGTTGTATGTAAAATGTAACATATAACATATAAAATTATATATATATATATATATATATATATATATATATATATATATATAAACATACATTTTTTTCAGTTGAGAAAAACAAAAACTTACCTTTTTTAAGTTCGATCTGAGGTTCAGTTTTTCAGTGTATGCCATTACACCTAAATCTAACCCTAACCTTAACCTGAGTCACCATTTTGGCACTTTTAATTGTTTAAATAAAAGTTGCAGTTTTTGTAAAAAAGCAGTTTTCATCCTTCCTAACCCCCAGATATCTTCTTGTGCGCATACACACACATGTTGAGACCTTTAACACAATGTCACGTGGTGACCATATGACACTTTAAAATGCTAGTAATAGTGGCTAGCATTCCGTTTGGAACCTTCTTACTAAGTCTGGCTTAGGTTTCCGAGAGATGGGGAATGCTGCGCTTATCCAGTGTTCACAGAACATGATTACATACGAAACCTCTTATTGACCAGCCAATATGAAAACACCCCCCCCCCACCCCCACCCCCACCCCCCAATCTCCAAATCTCCAAATCTCCAAATCTCCCTTCCCGCTTTGGAGACTGACAGTCGCTGAGTGTATTTTTGTAACACAGTGAAAGTGAATAGCATTTTTGGCATGAACAGTATTTATCATTTGTGTGTGTTTCTGTGTGAGCATACTTGAGTAACATCTTGAATGTGAAGGACACATGGCCCTTCCTTTGACTGTTCTTCTGTGGTTCTGTTCTTCCTGCTTTGTGAATATACAGTTTGAGTAAAATAGAGATAAAAGTGACAGAAATAATAATCTGGTGATGTCATCACGCTGCAGGCTATTTCATTTTGGTCGTCATGGTGATTCAGTGGCTGGCCAAAATTTCCTGTGAATGTTTCACAAACAGGAAAAACGCACTGAACATTTATTCATCCTACAGCATGTTATTCAGTGAATACTGTGTGTTATTCAGGAACTACAGTGAAACTAATCAGGAACGTAAGTCTGGACTTGCTGATAGGTCTAATGGGTTAAAAGGACACTGATCGAACATATATCTACACGTGCAGTCTTGAACAGGAGATTTCCACGTTTGAATATGTCCTTAAGATGCATTTTTAAGGAAGAACTAAATGTTGAAGGTCTCTTTTGGGGTGAGCTGCTTGAAATATTTTTGCTCAAAATTAGTAGCTCAGAATGATGTCATTTAAGAAATGACAATACATAATATAATAAATACATGCATAGATTTATTTATATGGGTGACATCAAGCTGAAAGTTAGTAAGTGCTAGATAAAATAATAATAAAAAAAAAACACTTATAGGAAAATAGGAAGCAGGGGTTACTGCCCTGAGGGTGATTATTTTACAAAAACAGCATGTCTTGATGTGTTTTATTTATTTATACTACAGCAATCTGTGAATTATTATATTTTGTATTTATTTATTTATTAAAGAACATCATACATTTTGTCGACACAGTCTTACAGAAAAAAAAATGTTTGCAGCACCTTTTATATCAATATTCTGTCACAATAATACGATGCATATCAACGTATCAAACTTTGACATGAATGCTCTGTCTGCCATGTTCTGCACCTACCTAATTTAACCACATCCACTTCTACCACTACGCTATTTAAATAAGATTGATATGTAATAATTCTTTTTAACCTCTTTTATTTAACATATTAAGCATAGCCCACTTCATGTGTAAAGTTTGTGCTTTTCATATGTTTAGACTTACCAGTTTTCTGCAAACATAATCAGGCTTGCAAGTCACGATAACGCAGGTCATTTAAAAGATACAGAACGTCACTACAGTCTCTGTGACCTAAAAATTATACAGCCTAAAGACTGTGTTTTGAAAATACCCACATTACCACGTGACTTGCAAGCCTGATTGTGTTGGTTCAGTAGGTTAAAAAAAGAGGAAAATTAAGTATTACATAACAATCTTAATCAAATAGGGGTGTGGTTAAATCATGTACATCGATGCAGAACATGGCATACATAAGAGTCGAGTTATTGAAATGATATGCGACGTATGCTTATGACAGCGTTGATGTTCATCGTACCGAAGGTGCTGCGTAAGTTATTTGCATGCGAATATTTTTTCTGTGAGACTGGGTTAACTTTTTTGTTCCTGTTTGGTTACATTTAATGTTGTAGACCATGCATGGAACAGTTCCTGTTATCAATTATGTTTTAGCAACTGTAAACTGTCATTCCTTTACTATATCTACAAGTCTGTGAAACAAAAAAAATGCTTGTTAATGAGACACTACAAAGTGCAAAGTCCTCCATGTTTAGACTTTCTCATGGTGGAAAACCTCTGAATGTTACAAAGCGCTGTCACTGGAGACTCCTTCCATAAATGTTAAATAAATGTCTCCTCAGAGAAAACTTCACCATTTCATGGTTTAACATGGTTTAATCTGTTTGTTATTAGACTTAGAGTATTGTGGAGAATTGCATCCACTATGGAAGTCCCTGTGAATGAGTTGTTGCTATAGAAACAACAATGTATTAGAATGAGTATATTAATATAAATCTGTGATTTGAATTACAGCCAGTGCTACTGTCAGAGCTGCTGTTGTAGAAGACAAATAAAGACCAACAAGAATTCAACAGCACTGAATATATTTATGGCACAAACACATCAACTATACCAAATCCTGAATTCTGACAAAAACACAAAAAAGGGCTGAGAGATGCAGCGCTTTGACACCGAGTACTCATAACATGACATATTAAATGCTAGTTTCATGCACCAATAACACCTCAATATCAAACTAGAAGAATTTCAGAGCGACTCTGTAGTGAAACAGTTCATTCATCGTTAACTAGTTACAGTTTACACATCAGAGCTTAATTAAGTTTAACACTTCTGGGTCATATACACACTCTTTCAAAGAGAATACAAATATGCACAAAGGCCATTTCAGGTTTTATGTTTCCACTTGATGCAGATCAAATAAAAGCAATGAAACTGTTTTAAGAGTTTTTTTTTTACAGTACCCTAGTGTCATCTTAAACAGCGGGACTCCTCTGAAGCAGCAGTATACCATTCACATCTCTCTTCTTTTACCTTTTCCTTTCCCTCACAGAGCTGCCGTATGGCTGGGAGAAAATAGACGACCCTATATATGGCAGTTACTAC
Organism: Pangasianodon hypophthalmus; assembly: GCF_027358585.1. Lineage (NCBI taxonomy): Eukaryota > Metazoa > Chordata > Actinopteri > Siluriformes > Pangasiidae > Pangasianodon > Pangasianodon hypophthalmus. The sequence goes on from NC_069716.1 coordinate 23,219,167, forward strand.
GTGGAGTAAGTGTTGTCACGCCACATTCACTCACAAGCATGTCATTGTATAGAAGCTGAGAGCGTGTTTATGTGGAGAGAGAAGCAGCATTCAAACGAGAGATCTGCATTTCCTCCCTTCCAGCCACATTAACAGGAGGACGCAGTTTGAAAACCCCGTCCTGGAGGCCAAACGAAGAATCCAGCAGCAGCAGCAAATGCAGAGCCAAGGCCTGTCATCCCTGCCGCTGCCCACTATCTACAGAGGTACCGTTTTACACACATGCACACACTTAGAAATGCAAAATGGCTTGAGAGCCGTGATTTGGTTCTTTATATTGACCTATTTTCTGGCATTTTGGATATCATTTGCTAATTCCCACCCTACTGCTAGCTCTTAAATATCACACAGCTACCAACAAAGAAGGTGAAGGCTAACACATGATTCCTCCAAGACACATGTAGCCAGCTAGTGTATCTTTCTGAGCTGCTGCTCATGCTCTGTCACAAGGCAGTGTAACACCCTCAGAGGAAACCACTATCTGCCGTCTTTCACATACACGAGCTCACAGATGCCCAGGATTGGTCAGTGTCACAGTGATTGATAGGGAACAGAATAACACCATCCCTGCCACACACAGAGCACGGCCATGTTTGCTTTCTTGGAGTTCCGGCCAGGGATGGCTCACACACAGAAGCCTTACTTCCTTTTGAAACAGGAAATGAGGGAGTGTGCATGTCATAAGGCTTGCCTGATTTCCATAACAGCATTTGGGATATATCGCACCTCTACCAAATCTAAACAAACTGGCTAAATATGCCGAGAGTTTGGTCGGGATCCTAGAGCAGAATGTTTAACATGAGTCAGTAAAAATAAACTGTGTCATGCTTTCTAGACAACAAGCTTTCTTGGTGACCAAAACACACACACACTCACACACACACGTCTTCATATCTTCAAAGGTCTTGTTCAGCTGTAATTCAAATCACAGGTTTATGTTAATGTGCTCTTTCTAATATATTCTTGTTTGTATGGTAACAACTAACACAGGTTCTTGTATGGTGGACACTCCCACAAAAGCAGATTTTTTTTTTTAAAAAATGTGTAAATGTTGACATGAGATGTTTATTTAGTGTTTTGGGAAGGAGTCTCCAATATCAGCGCTTCGTAACTGTCAGAGGTAAAGCTGTAAGTTTAAGTCTTCCAACATGTGAAAGACTTTGATGTGACAAGATTAATTTCAAGACAGAGGAAAAAAAAGAGAGGCTGCTGAGGGAGAGACTGTTTATAGCTGCTATAACGTAAGTGATAACAGGAACAAACATGTTTTGTGGACCTTCCACAATGTTAAATGTAACTGGAAATGGGTTAATAGGTATGATGTGGTGTTCTTTAATAAATAAAGAAATTTAATAGTTGGTAAATTGCTGTGGTATAAGATCAATAAAACACAATGGAACTGTTATTAGAAAATAATCAGGGGTGGAAATTAATTTCTCTATAACAGCACAACTTGTCATGTTTTATCCCATATCGTTAATGGGAGTTTGTGAGTTTCTCTGATGAACACATCTTGAAGCCCTGTGATAGTAGAACAGTTTAAATGCTAGGAATAATAGCACCAGTGAAACTGCTTTAACCAGCAGAGTCTCTTGTGCTGTTTGCCGTGTGTGTTTGTGTGTGCGTGTGTGTGCACGTACGCAGGTGACATCACTAGAGTAGGAGTGCAGAGTGAAAACATACACGTGAAATAACACACTGCTATTTTTACTTATTAAAAACTGAAAAAGATGACTGGTGTTGGGTCAAGTACCAGAAAAACAACAAGGAACGTGAATGGAAATAGTGAAGAATCGGTACTCTGAATTGGAGGGACATCTTTCTAATCACTTTGAACGAGTTCCATCCCAAAAGTTCCAAATTTTATGTAAAACGTGTTAAATAGTGAACGATATTTAAATAACTTAATAACCCTGGGATTGCTTTTTACTTTTAGTAAACATGTCAGAGACTAAATGACGAGGCAGCATTTCTTTTTGGAGTGAGGTTGAACATGTTTAAACCGGAATCAATTAGCAGCTTTTGGAGGGGGGAATGAAAGCAGAGACACACACTTGGTTTGGAAAGAGAATAATGTGTGGGATGCTGCATAACCAAAATCACTCTGATGACCCATGCTTGCTGCTAGCAGGCTGTTAATGAAGAGTGATACACCAGCAGTATTAGTTTTGTGCTATACACAATGTTTAATGGAATGCAAAATTTCATACATAAGAAGTATAAAATGAAAATAAAAATATCTGCACACACTTTTGATCAATTTTGTGTCCATGACCTCATGAGATGTGTATTAAAAGCTCTGAAACAAGCGTTTTGATGTGAAATAAACTCTTTATCTCCTCTACTTCATCCTCTGTTGTTCTGTGACACGTTTTCAGCTTCTTTTACTCTGGATGTGCTCAACCATATCTATAAAAAGTATCAACTCTTCTTAGATTTCCTGTGTTCATGGAAGTTCATGTTCATAAATGGATTTTTCACCGCCACACCCCAGTTATTACTTGTTGGAAGTGTTTTGGATTTGGGTCATGCTCTAACTAGGCCACTTGAGGACATGCGCTCTTCCCTTCTCTAGTCACTGAGGTTTGGATACGTGGCACGGTATAGTGTGACACTGAAAGCTGTATTCTTTTTTTCAAAGGCTGCAGGTCACTTTCTGTTATTTTCTGCACTGCAGTGTGTGTTTTTGACCCTTTCCTCTAGCAGGAGCTGCCTAACTGACTCCAGAGCCTGGTTTTGCGTATGTAAAATATGATTAAGTGAATGATCCTGATCCATGGCAGCTTTTGTGGCACTTCACTACATGGGCTAGATGAGGTGTTAGCCAGTACTCAGTGTGACCAGCCCCTGCAATTAAAAAGCCTGGATCGTCTTTAAAGGTGATGCCGACCTCCTGATAGCTTCTCTGATTAGGTTCCCTTTTCTCAGTGGCCTACTTTGGAGGAATGCCCAGTTCCAGGCAGGGTGAGGCTACTAGCATGTCTCTTTTCTTTTTTTTTTTTCATTTTGTGATTGCCTTTTAGCAGTGTAGACAAAGTTTATAGGACTTTTTAAACCCCACCCCTGATTTGTTTTTCTGAAGGGCTTTTTATACTGATGATTAAGTACCACTTTTAAATTACTTAAATTAGTTACTCAGATTTAAATTACTTGCAAGGAACTTTCTGAAAATAGAATGCAAATGTGGAATATATACATGCTGCCTGTTATTACTTTTAGGACACTTTTTAATTTTCTGAAAAATGTTTGATTTATAGGCACCCCAAACACATGAGATATTTGTAGAGATAGAATGCAGTGCCATATGTAATTAAATGAGCACCTTGGTCACGTAATTCAGTTTGGCTGAACTATTCAGAGGACCAGCTTCACAAATCTGTAAGACATCCAGCAGGAGCCATAGCAGAGTGTCTCTGAAAACATCTAGACCAGAGGCCATCAACTAACAGACAGAGGACTGGATGCCAACCCAGCAAAGTGTTTTATTTAAAAATATACTGTAGCAAAACTTTCAAGTGAAGCAACAGAAAAGCTTTCCTCTTAGAATCCCAACGATGCCATAGCTATCCATGGCAGGGAGTATAAGAGAGCAAAATTGGCTGTGCTTTCTGGATGGGAGGGATGGAAGGGATGACTTACCCCCGGTCAATCACAGCGACACTAGGCAATTGTGAGCATCTATGAGCTCATGTATGCGGAAGAGGGCAGATAATGCATTCCTCTGCGTGTTTTATGCTGCCCTGTGACGCAGCATAAAAAGCAGTTTGAAAAGTGTCTTGGAGGAAACATATGCTAGCCCACACCATCCCTGGTTTGTGGCTGTCATGTGATAATGGAGAGCTGGCTAGTGAGTGGGAATTGGCAAGTGACCAAATTGGAGAGAAAATGGGGGGAAACTGTATGGAAAAAAAAAAAACTGGCTGTAGTTCAACCACTCCAGTTTTCTAAACATTAACCGTTGCAGTTTCTGTAGCAGATCCTCTGTTGCTTCTGCATTTATGTAAACTATTTACATGAAAAGAGTTCATCAAGAAAAGGAAGTGTTTTTACAGTCTTGCATAAGTTTGCATTTCATGTATCCTCTAATCAGCCTAATCTACAACAAACACAGAATATTTATTCTCCCTTTTTTTTCTCCACTTCAAGTTCAAAACAGATGCGTCATCTGTTCAGCCTCCGTGGTGTTAGTCAAAAGTGTGAAGCGCCGATGCAACAAAAACATAGCCATATCTTTATAGCAATAATCATTATATATACACAAATGGTTAAACATTGGAGCTGCCATTCCATCATAGTAGTTGCTCATCCAGACTTTTTTAAGCAAGGAATTTTAGGTAACTGGATCTTCACAACGTTTAGTTGAAAACCCCTGGCTAGACTTTATGTCTCACGCTTTGGGCTTTTGTTTTAGCTTTAGTTCTTTGTCTTGTTCTTTGTCTTCTCCCTCATTTCATTATTGGTTCTGTTCAGTAATTGATTTCACCTTTGTTAGTCTTTGTTGTTAATACTCTGTGTTTTCTGTTTATACACTTCTGAGCCAACTTTTTCTAGTATTTTCCTGGATTTTAACTAGTGTTCTCTCTTCATGAAGATCGATTTGCCTGGTTTAACGCTTTCCGCCTGTTTACTGACCCCAGCCTCACCATTATAACTATGATTTATGGATAATAAATAAACTCTTCACAATTTATCTGCACTCGCACGCTTTAACTCATGCACACGCACCAAGACGCTAGTTACGAAATAACAGCGTTTAGAAATGCTAAAGGCAATTTTGAATGAATCATGAATGTATAGATTATTGTTTGGTTTTTTTAGTTACTGACAAAATTATTTACTAGTGTGATATCATCTTCCTTAAAATAATTCTGGGTTATATGTTATATTTAAAAAAGAAAATACGCATTATTATTAGAAACCTGGGTGTGGGGTGACTCCTGCTCTTGAAAGGTAAAGCAAGGACTATGCTTGATAATAATTTTCCTGACTTTTTGTGTGGTTAATAAGGTGGGTTATTAAGGTATTTGCGTGTGTGACATTTACAGAGAAGCCTCCGTTCACGCGAGATGCCACCCAGCTGAAAGGCACATTTCTGTCCACGGCACTGCAGAAGAGCAACATGGGTTTCGGCTTCACCATCATCGGCGGAGACGAACCGGACGAGTTCCTGCAAGTGAAGAGTGTCATTCCAGACGGCCCAGCGGCGCAGGATGGCAAGATGGCCACCGGTGAGCCCTCTGTCTCTCTCACATCTGATTCCTGTCTTCTATTCAGTCAACTAGCTTGGCATTTAGGGTGTTTTCACACTTGGCCTGAACATGCAAGGATGTACCTAAGATCAATTTAGGGTTCATTTTTGGTCATGAGTGTAGGTTTGTTTAACACAGAAAGATTTCTTCCAAAAATTGCACAAGTTGATGCATTATTTTTGCCTTGTATGCAACTGGGAAGACAATAGGTATATCATGTTATGGTATTAATTAATACTTCAGTAAGTTATTATAAGCTTCTGAATTTTCCAGTAAAAATGAGTTATGGTCATAAATATGTTATTTTTGGCAATATAAATGTGTATGTGCCAGCAGAGCAATGCATAAAATCATGCGAAAACAGTTCAAGAGCTTCAGTTAATGTTCACAGAATCAGGGAAAAATGTGATCTTAGTGACTTTGACTGTGGCATGTAGCTGGACTGAGTATTTTAGAAACTGCTGATTTCCTGGAAACAGTCTCTAGAGCCTACTCAGAATGGAGCAAAAAACCAAAAAACATCCAGTCAGGAGCAGTTGTGCAGGAGGAAGTGCCTTGTTGATGAGAGTGGTCAGAGGAGAATCATCGGCCTGGTTCAATCTGACAGGAAGCGTATGATAACTCAAATAAGCACTCTATACAACCGTGTTGAGCAGAAAAGCATCTGAGAACACACAACACATCGAATCTTATGGGGGACGAGCTACAACACCAGAAGACCACATCGGGTTCCACTCATCAGCCGAGAACAGGAATCTGCGGCTACAGTGGGAACCAAAACTGGACAGTTAAAGATTGGACAAACACCACCTGGTCTTTTTCCGATCTTCAACTGTCCCGTTATTGTGAAACTTGAAACAGGAAGTAAAATGACACTTTGAAAAAAATCATATTACTTCCTGGACAGCCCCTTTGAGTGGCTCACTTTCGTACATGCCGCGGTCTCACCTGAGCTCACTCCACACCTGGGTTTGAAGCCGTCTTCCACGCTTACCACATTTGTTCCGAATGTACAGTATAAACAGTGTGGGGTGTTCTGGTGGAAAAAAGTAAAAGTGTGAAAAAAAGCCCTAAATTACACATGAGTTTAGTTCCTTTCTACAACAGTGCTGAATTTTTGGAGGTGCCAGGTCAGGGCTTTCGACATTTGATCAGATCTGCAGTCTGTTTTGCGCCTGCCTCATAAAACTTTAAATGTGTTTACAGAAACAGAGGTTTTATACTCTCCTAGCGCACTTGTACTCTCACAATAAAGCAGACAGTGTTAAGGCTGGATGCGCAATAGTGGATCATAAACAACTAGAAAAACACGCTACATAAGCTAGTTTTGCAGAGCCGATGCCAAAGGCCCTAGATTCTCAAAAATTCAATGCACAAGGTTTAAGATTGACTCATGAAAGGCTTTACATTGCAAGATAATCTTTTAGCTCAAGTTGAGAGACAGAATTTTCTACTTATATATTACAAAACATTAGAATAAAAATCAATACATTAGTACGTCCTGCACATGTTCAACATAAATAATGTAGTTATGTCTGTTGTACCTGTGTGGTACTTGTTTTTGTCTTACATAGGTTTGCATTTGTTGTGGCTCTGTTCCCTGACAGGAACCTGCTTTTATGAAGCAACACAGTCTGACGCCAGCGTCTTTTACCTTTTACTGTCTAGAGAGCTTGTGTACTCAGTGCTAGTTGAGGCTGAGGCACTTGTTTTTTTTGTTTTGTTTTTTTTAGTCAGCATAGACGTGCTTTAATTCAACTTTGATTCTCAAACTCCCATACAGCACACAGCAAGTGAACCATGTCTATAGGCTCCGTCGGTTCCTGAGGCCTCGTACATAATTATGCACTCCGTGTTCATTGCTGCACAATGCTGCGTGACCATGGAGAAAAAGCTGCTTAAAAAATCTGTTTTCTCATTTTCTCTCTGTCTTTGTCTTGCTCTCTCTGTTCTCTCCTGTCTACCGGTTGAGTAACAGCCTCAGGTTTTCTGTAACACTGTGGTCTCTCATTATTGGCCAGATGGTTGCGTCGTCCTTTATCACACACCTACATGCCTTTAAAACGATCCTGCTGTACACGTGTGTCTGTGTGTGTGTGTGTGTGTGAGAGAGAGAGAGTGAGTGAATGGGTGGTTATGTGGATGGGGTAATGTTAAAAGTTAAATTTCCAAGGTAGTGTTTATATTCTGGACTCTGTTGCATACAATTAACCCTTTATCCTGACAAGAGCTGCATAATAACAGTTAAAATTATAATGACGAAATATAATTTAAGAACAAAGTCAATTTATTGCATTTTAAATCAGCAGAAAACAGGCTTTTCTTTCACACCGTACATTAGATTCCATTATTTGTTCAAATGTACAGTATAAATCTATACTTATATTTTGGCAAGTGAAAATATTTTACATATAGACAGATTTGTCTAATACTTTTCATACTATTTTCAATATTTCAAAAATATTTTTAATTATTTTCTTTAAATTCAATAATGTTAATGAGATTATTAAGCCTATTTCTAGACATTCGAGCTGATACCAGCAACAACAAAAAAATCGGAGAAAATATATCAGATATCGGATCCTGTAACAAATGGCAACAGTTAGAATTGGAATTGGATCCAAAGAAATTTATTTATGGAACTGGAAAAGTTTAGATATAATTGACTTGACTGTTTTTTCCTTTGATAAGGTTAAAGTAAGTAAAAGTATTGTAAAAAAGTTTAACTGTGAAGTGCTTAAAAAAAAATTTAAAACTTAGTAGTTTCTAAAGAAAACAATATCGTGCCATATCTACTAAATATACAATGGATATAAAAAGTCTACACACTCCTGTTAAAATGGCAGGTTTCTGTGAAGTAAAAAAATGAAAATAAACATTCAGGCATCTGCTAGTAAGCTGAAGATGAAAAGGAATTTCACCATTCAGCATGACAGTGACCCAAAGCATACATCAGAATCAACAAAGGAATGGCTTAACCAAAAGAAGATCAACGTTTTTGAATGTCACGCTGATAGTCTCTTACCCGAAAAGACTGAGTGGTGTAATAAAATCAAAAGGTGCTTCAACCAAACATTAGTTTAGGGGTGTGCACACTTAATGCAACTAGGTTATTGTAAGTTTTTTATTTTTATTTTTGATTGTTTTTCACTTTATTTGTATATTTTGAAATTTCACATTGAAAGTGGGAGAAGTTCTGACATGAACTTTTTTTTTCTTTTTTTTTTTTTTTACTTCACAAAAACTTGCCATTTTTACAGAGATGTGTAGACTTTTTATATCCATTGTAGAACGTGAAAAGAAATCGTCATCAATTTTCTGAATTATCAAATCTGAAGAGGATTAATTGATTAATTTTCTATAACAGCAGCCCTGACAGTAGTTCTGGCTATAATTCAAATGATAGTTTTATATTAATGTACTCACTAATATGTTATCCTTCTGTAGTAACAGCTCATTAACAGGGACTTGTATGGCAGATGCTCCAGTCTAAGGCTAATCATAAATGGATTTAAAAAAAACATGTTATTTTAGAAAGAAAAATGTTTCCTTGCTGATATGATGAAGTTTTTTGTAAGTAGACATTTATTCCATATCAAAACATTTCCATATTTTGTCTTATTAACTTCAAGAGAGAGAAAAAGTGGTGAGAGAACTACCGTTTATGGCTGCTAGAACGTACAGTAAGTGAACATGAACTAACTTGTCCTGTGGACATCCAACTTTAACTGTAACTATAAATGGTTAATAAATTCATTCATTAATAAATAAAAATTGCAATTGTTGGCAAATTGCTGCGGTATAAGACTTGGGGACGTGCTGTTAATGAAAAGTAATGCACTTCAGGGTAGTAATGTATCACACCACATTGTTATGGATTATTTTTCTACAACAGCACACCATGTTGTGCTTTATTCCTTGTGTAAAATATGAATTAAAATTGATGTTTCTGAGCCTCAGCCTCACCACAGGGGCCAGATGAAGCGATGTAAGGAACGTTCATGCTGAATCATTTATGTTCAGGCGACTCTGGTGGATATATGAAGAAAGAATATATACTTGGACTTACGTGACTTGATGCACATCCTAATATAAAACCTTGAAGCTGCTTAATCTGAATTCTTTAGAAGGGGTTTTAAGTGGTACAAGCTCTCTGTGAGTGGTGCAGTATTTGGAAAGTATGAATTTGTAGTTACTTAGCCATTTGATATTCTTCTTCATGTTATTTAACCTCAGCCCTTCCTCTTCTGCGCCTAGGCGATGTGATCGTCTACATCAATGACATCTGCGTCTTGGGCACCACCCATGCAGATGTGGTCAAGCTCTTTCAGTCGGTGCCCATCGGCCAGAGCGTGACCCTCGTGCTGTGCCGAGGCTACCCGCTGCCCTACGACCCCGAAGAGCCGTCGGCCAGCTCAACGGTGCCCCCTCTGGGCCTGGTGGATCCCTCGCTCCTGCTCAACGGACGCAGCACCTATGATAACTACATGGAGTACATGTCTCTGACGGGGCGTCTGCTTCCTGAGCACGGAGACGCTCTGTCCCAGGTGTCCCATCCTGGAGACACACACCTGGACGGATCACAGCCACCGTCCCTCAACACACCGGGGCCTCTGCATGAAGATGCCATCTCCATGGCGTCATCGTCCGGGGCAACAGCCGGCGCCCAAGCAGCACCAGAGATTCTGAGCCTCACCATGACCAAAGGAGCTGAGGGTTTCGGGTTCACCATCGCAGACAGTCCGACAGGCCAGCGGGTCAAACAGGTGCAACTTAATCATTCTAGATGGAAGGGTTATATTAATTCTTTCAGAGGGACATGTATGGCAGATGGTCCCCATAATTTAAGCCTAATAATAAAAAAAATAAATAAATAAAATGTGGTGAAAAACAGTATGGTAAAGTATTCTGTAAGGAGACGTTTATTTAACATTTATGGAAGGAGTCTCCAGTGTCAGTGCTTTGTAACCATGGGAAGTCTTCAGGACAGAGGACTTCAGTTTCTCAGTAGCATGACAAGCTGTGTCTTTTTTTAGAGGCTTTTTTAGATGTTCCACAAAATTAAATGTAACGATAAATGGTTAAAAACTAAAGCATTTCATTCACTGATAAAAAAACAACAATTCTTTATGTAATTGTTGGCAGATGGCTGTGGTATAAAAGGAATAAAACACTTTGGGACATACTGTTGCAGCGGTTGATTATTTTCCTGTAACAGCACACCCTGAAGTGTTTTATTCCTTATGAAATAAATGACCGGTGAAATGTAATGAAATGAAATGAAAATAACAAATGAGGTTACGCAGTGTGGTGTTTCCACTGCTAAGTCCATTATATTTTCATTTTCATTATTACTCATTATTTTTTTATTTATTTTTTTAATTATTGGTACACTCTTTTTAAACTCCATGGTATAAGCAAGATAGTACCACCAAAGACGATGTCTGTTTTTCATCATGGGGGAATTATCTTCTATATACCATAGCTACTTCTCAATATTTACAAAACTGACATTTGTAAATATTTTACTTACTCATAACTCAATGATATGAAAATAGCATACATTCTGTTATTTTATTGAGCTAACTTTCTAGTCTCCCAAACCCACAGGTTACTATTACCTAATTTTTGTCACTTCCACAGACGGTAGTCTACAATTCATTGATTTCTGTGTAATTAAAATGCATAATTTAAATGCATCATGAAAAACTCAAGAAAGCCAAGTAAGACTTTATTAAAGTATAGTAAGATAGTGACCTATTTTAGCCAAAACTGCAATCAGTATTGAGGGTTTTTAAAACTATAAACAGATAGCTAGTGAAAATTGAAGGTTACGTTTTTATTGTTGAAATCTGGTAGTGAATTAGAGAGAGTTTTAGCTGTTTTTTCAGAATCAGGAAAGAGCGTGTAGATGGAGTTCAGATAGTTTGTTCTTTAGCTTTAATACCGCTGCCTTCGATTTCTTTAAAGTTTTATGTTCTCCACACCAACCAATGCTAAAATGGCATCAATTATTCTTCTATTTGTTTGTGAAATAATGACAGCAGTAGTGAAATATAGTACAAACCCAGTCTAAACTGTTACTCATTCTTGTTTTTAGGTTTAGGATGCAGCGTGCAGGAGCATTGATTTCAAACTGTGATTCAACGTTTGACTCAATCTAATAGAGCCATCCCAATAAAAGGAAATAATGCACAGCCAATCAAAAACACTTTCCATGACTGTAGTATAACAAAGTGTAGCACACGTTCCTGTGGTACTAAAACGCTGCATTTGGACTAATGAGCAGAAACAGGTGCTTTTATTCACTTTTTTTTTCACACAAAATTTATTACATGCTTTAATCACATTGCTGCTTTACTGTGTTTTAATGTGTACCTGGACAGGAGGAGGAGGAGTAGTTGTAGTAGGAGGAGGAGGAGTAGTTGTGGTAGTAGTAGTACTAGTAGTAGGAGGAGGTGGAGTTCTAGTAGTAGGAGGAGGAAGAGTTGTTGTAGTAGTAGGCGGAGAAGTAGTAGTAGGAGTAGTAGCAGTAGCAGTAGGAGTAGGATTAGGAGGAGGGGGAGTTGTTGTAGTAGTAGGCGGAGAAGTAGTAGGAGTAGTAGCAGTAGCAGTAGGAGTAGGATTAGGAGGAGGGGGAGTTGTTGTAGTAGTAGGAGGAGGAGGAGGAAGAGTAGTTGTAGTAGTAGGCGGAGAAGTAGTAGTAGGAGTAGTAGCAGTAGTAGTAGGATTAGGAGGAGGGGGAGTTGTTGTAGTAGTAGGTGGAGAAGTAGTAGTAGGAGTAGTAGCAGTAGTAGTAGGAGTAGTAGGAGTAGGATTAGGAGGAGGGGGAGTTGTTGTAGTAGTAGTAGTAGGAGGAGTAGTTGTAGTTGTAATAGTAGTAGTAGGAGTAGTAAGAGGATGAGGAGGAGGAAGAAGAGTAGTTGTAGTAGTTGTAGTAGTAGGAGGGGGAGGAGTAGCAGGAATAGTAGTTTGTATTCACGTGTATGATCTGTTGTCAGTCACACGTTTACCTCGTCACGTACAGTACTGTGCAAAAGTCTTAGGCACATGCGAAGAAATGCTGTAGCACAAAGATGCCTTCAAAAATAATTAAATTAAATGTTTCTTTTAAAAAATTCTATTAAGAGCAGTAAACAGTAATAAATGAAACAAAGTCAATATTTAGTGAGGAGCCTTTCATTTAAAAAAAAAATAGTAGTCTCAGGTACAATTAGTGCAGTTTTATAAGGAAATGAGCTGTAAGTGTTACTGAGCATCTTGCAGAAGCAGCCACAGTTCTTCTGGAGACTTTGACTGTCGCACTCGCTTCTTATTTCTGCAGCAAAACCCAGCAGCCTTCATTATGTTTTTTGTCTGAAAAGTGTCTCTTATGTAATATGCTGCTTTCTTTACTGACATACAAACATCTTTATGTAACATTTAATTTTGTGCTGGAAAACTAATGTTTGGAAATCTAAAATGTTTTTGTACTGACTGGATAATGCAGAAGTCATAAAATAAAAATCTATAACAAAGTTTGTACTAAAAAAATAGGGTGCCTAAGACTTTTGTACAGTACTGTATATTTTTTGTGGTTAGGAGTTTGGTGGTGGAAGTAATTTGGAGTTTGGTTAAAAGCTGGTAACACTGGTTGTGTTCAGCACTGTGAATTTGAACTTAAATCTATGGCCGGAAGCCATATTGTTAAATTAATCCAAATTAAACCAGTGCATTGTGTGATAATTACAATTCATATTTACAATTCATTGACTGTTCATGCAGCAATATGTTAGCAGTGTGCTAGACTCCTGTTAGATGTTTATTTCAAAGCTTGTCATCTTCTCACTCTTATATTGTTGCTGTAGTCTTTTTATTTTTCATTTTTAAATTGTCTCTTGCTTTTATGTCACATCGTCTTACATTTGACAGCAAAGAAAAAAAATCTCTGTTTCAGTTCATTTTCTATGCCTGATTTCTTTCGGGTTCAAAGGCAAGTGCTTGTGTTGAAAGTCAGTGGTCTAGATGTTATTAGAAACCCTCGTTTCAGACGCTTAAACTCAAGAAAAATCCAGCAGAGTCCAGAAAATCAAATCAGAGAGCTGCATAATCTGTCTCTGAATCCACAAAACTTTGCCCATGTAAATACTGACATAACTTGACACCAGTTAAAAAAAAACCTGCGCAACTGTCAATCATTCCAGATTCATAAGCTGATTGGCTCATCTTCTGTTTTATTTTTTTTATCTAGCCTTTTATTCAACTGATATCCATTTATTAATTCCATCCGATACTGATGTCAAAGCCCAAACCAATACTCTGCGCATCACTAATTGTTTTATTATCAGTGCAGCTTTATTCCATGGCGTAGCTGTTTGGAACATTGTTATATGCTGCATGGCTTGTTCAGGTGCTGGAGCCGCAGGGGTGTCCGGGCCTGTGTGAAGGGGATCTGATAGTGGAGATTAACCAGCAGGGGCTGCAGGGCCTCAACCACTCACAGGTGGTGCAGATCCTGAAGGACTGTGCTGTGGGGACCGACGCCACTCTCGTCATCCAGAGAGGAGGAGGAGCAGGTACGAGCATCTCTCTCTTTCTTCTTTTCACATTTAGTCTAAACAAAGGGAAATGAGTTATTAAATTATTCCTGATGAGAATATTATTACATTTGCATTGTGTTTGTTTGTAGTCATGAAAGTTAATTTCGGTAAAGTAAATTATTTATTTATTTATTTATTTTTGGACGCTGGGGTATACACTAAACAGATAGTTATCCAGTGCAATAAAGGCGGATATATCAAAATACAATACAAAATAAATAATACTTCTTGTATTTTATAAACGTTGACACACTGGATTTTTCTTGCTAAGAAAAAAAAATGATAGAAAATCTCTAAAAAGTTTAATGATATTTGTCTGTACTGCACAAAGGAGTTCTGAGATTTCTGTTGCTTATTTTTTCTCACTTCACCCTACACATTTTCCAAATTGTCTGCTTGGGATATTTTCTTTTGACTACACTTCTTATAACGTCTTGTCTTCTTTATTCGGGACGTTAATGCTTTTTTTCTTGTTTGTGTTATTGAATGTTGTGCTAAACAGCTTCATGTCCAGCCTGAGGAATGTAACCTAGGGTTCAGCTAAGATCTTTGTAAACAAGCTGTGACATCTGATGTTCTTTTGAAGTGAAAATGCTGCCTGAGGAGAGAGCATTCGACTCAAATCACTCCACTTCTGTACACGCACTGACCAGACTGTGGTGTGTGTGTGTATATGTGTGTGATATTGTGGCTGTCTGTGGGTGTGTGGAAGCTTGAGTTAAAATTCCATGGCATCATTTCAGACTCATTTGGCTGGGTTCATCCTAAGCCTGTGGGACTGCAGAACATCCTGGCAGGCACGAGCAATGATGTTTCGTGCTAATTCTGAGCTGTGCCAAAATAATCGGCTAATATCAGGCTCTGGTTGCACTGCTCACTATTATTGATATATTGATATTCCTGCATGCATTAATGATGTTCTTGAAATGACCTCTGTCTTGTTAGCACATCTTGTGCTTTTGCTTTGAGGTACATTGTGGGTTTAATAGAATGCCTGCAGCCTCAAGAGGTGCAACCAGGCGGTCCAGTCTGACCTGGGTGATTCATATCTGACCTTTTCCTTGAACTCGGAACGAGCAATCATCCCGGAGCAGATCGAATCCAAAACAAGCAGACGAGAGTCTGATTTTTTTCCCTTCCCACTACAGCTCATGCTGATCTACCAGCACGACGATTACAGCAAATGATCACATGCTTCACTCATTTCATCCTGCTGTCAGAATGAAGCCACATTCATTCCAGATGCTCCATTCCTGTCTGTATTCTCGTTTTTTTTTCA
The DNA here is from genome assembly GCF_027358585.1 of Pangasianodon hypophthalmus. Taxonomy (NCBI): domain Eukaryota; kingdom Metazoa; phylum Chordata; class Actinopteri; order Siluriformes; family Pangasiidae; genus Pangasianodon; species Pangasianodon hypophthalmus. Next base: position 23,234,313 of record NC_069716.1, read on the forward strand.
CTCCTTCTCTCATCCTCTGTTTACATTACACAAGCCCGTGGCCCTGAAAGACCTCTCTAGTACAAACACACAGTGAGGTTTCAAATAAGCAAGTGAGAGACAACCTGAGTGAATCACAGCTTACTGAGTGCGAGACTATTCAATTCCAGCGCCGGCACGCTGCCAAGGTCCCAGCCAGAGTCGGCCATGTTCACAGCTCTCTCCTCTCAGTGCTGCGATTAGCGTACAGCTCTCACACTGAGCTACAAGCCACAAACCGACAGCACTCTGCGCCAGTTAGGATGAAGATGTTTAATAGAGAGGTGGGATAGTTACAGAGTAAGCCAATCAAGGACTGGCACATCACAGATGGTTAATCTGCTTTGTCTGAAATTAAATAACCCTTGACTCAACTGATTTCAACAACATGGTGATTTTCAAGGATTGAAACACTCCAGAGCTATACTATACGTTTTTTCCCTCAATTTGGTCATTTTACAATTTCTACCCACTAGCTAGCTCTCACCTGTGACCTCACAGCTAACAATGAGAAGGGTGAGGGCTAACACATGCTTCCTCCAAAACATGTGAAGCCAGCCACTGCATCTTTTCAAACTGCTGCTCGTGCTGCATCACAGAGCTGCTGAACACGCTTGGAAGAAAGTGCTAACTATGTGTGAGAATGGGATTCTCTAGTGTTGCTCTGATTGACAGGGGAGAGAGTAACACCACCCCACCCACCCAGAGAGCACCAATTACTCTCTCTTAGACTCCAGGCCATGGATGGCTGTGGCATTGTCGGGATTTGAAATTGCAATCTCCTGAAGATAGGGCAATTGCTTTTCTGTTGCATCATTTGGGAGCCCCACATTATATCTTTATATCTTTTTATAGGGTTACATTTACTAAAGATAGTTTTAAAGCCATACGTTTTTTATATTTAATGTTAAATTGTTTTATTTAGCCAACTGACATGATAGTCTCAGAAAATTAAAGATAAAACAAAACTAAAAAAAACACTAACGGGGTAAATATAGCACATCTGTTCCGACAGCACTGAAAGATTATCTTCTCAACATTATTCACTAAACATGAGACATGAAAATGCCAGGTGTAAAGGGTTTCTCCATCTCAGCTGTCCACTTGTGCTTGGATCACCTGAGACAGAGATCACTTTGCTTTTGACTTTAAAAAAGCTGCCTTTGTGTTGTTCTTTCTCTCGCTCTTGTCTACCACTTTGCACTCTCTCTGTTTGCAGTAGTGCCTTTGTCAGCGCTATTCACAGCACTGTTATGATAGGGCAGGTTGATACGTCTGTTCCCCTGACTCCATAGCTGGCGTGCAATATCACTTCAGCCGTGGCATTTCAGTGTAGCGGACAGCTCCTCTCAGACCCGCGACATTTCAGTACCTCGGACAAGTCCCGTTCCTCCACTCCTCCAGTCTCTGATCTCATCTGAACCGCTCGTCACACCGAGCCTCATGGGAAACACAGACGTCCTCCACATACCCGATGATTCATTGAGCGCCAGTCTGCAGCTTCCACACTTCACACCAGAAAGAAAGGAGGCAGGGAAGACTTACTGACAATGTTATGAATGAAATCCAGGATCTGGCGTTTTATTTTAATCATACTTCCTATCAGCGCTTCCTTTTAAATGAATAATGTGTTTGTAGGTAGGGTTTAAAATGCATTACAGGCACTAAACAATAAATTAGCAATACTCTGAGACAACTTCAAATACGAGCACTGATGATTTAAAATATATATATATATTTATATATATATAAACCTCATCTCGGATGTTTCTACATAAAAAAAAATCTGGCAACCTTGGAGACATGAACTCCTCACAGCTGATTTGCATAATCTGAGTGGTGAGCGAAGAAAATCAACTTAAGCAGGTGTGCAATCAGACTCTGAATACAAGTAACTTTCCCTGTGTAAATATTGACATAACTTTTGTACTCACCGATTGTGAATACGGCCTCCCCAGAGGAGGTTATATAGAATGGGTTGCCAGATTGGATCATTATTTCTAAAACAATCAATTGTTTAAAACCAAGCCAATGGATTAAGAGTGACACCAAACTGCTAGCAAATTACACTGAACTTAAGTAAATTAATCAGCACAAGGTCAGTAGTTTCCAGACGACTAGATTTAAGAATGGCTCAGCTTGTGAGACATGACCTGACAACCCTTGGAGAAATCAGTGCTTTTAATCGGTAATGTAGTGGAGTGTTAAATGATTTTTTTTGTTCCATGATTTATTTGCCACATTTGCATCCCTAGTTGTATTGTACGTTGTTTAAAATTTACTTCTAATTTTCTTTAGGACTATAAGTGGTTTGTGTGAGTCATGTCTGATTGTGTCTCAGTTTTGATTCAAACTAAAAAAAAAAGTCTTTCAGACACTCCACACTACTGATTTGTATCTAAAATCCCCTACAGGCATGATATTTCATCTCACTGTAAACACACTGTATATGTGGATGGGATATTAATTAAAAAAAAAAACTCTTGAATGATGACATATAAATAGCAAATATTGTATGGCAGTGTTGAAACCTGAAAGAGCATTCTCCTCCTCTTTCGACAAACAAATGCCAGTCCTCCCCTTGACAGAACCGACAAAATGGAGTGCACGCCATCATCTGTTTTGAAATCTCAGCTGGTTTATCTCAGACTTGAGCTTGTGTTCAGGGACGAGAGGCTCAGTCTCTTGGCAGCGGCGTACATTTGGCTTCACGTTCCGCTCTTAGTGGTTCAGCCAAGCTCCGTCCCGGTCATATAGCTTTCAGTGTAATCCTGTTAGTTTAAGCAGGCATGCAAATGGCTTCCTCTCACCTCTAACACGTGTATGCACAAGTACACATACACATACACACACATGCACAGCACAGAGCATATTGTTTATATTCATGGTTTATGACACGCTTGCTTTTGAAAGACTAAAACTAAAACTTGCTCAGCTCACAAATAAAGCTTTGCCACACTGGTTCTGTGGTTCTGTGTTTTTGCGGTTTAATTTGTACTCTTCACGGGCTTTAATTAAATCACAGAAGCATCCACAAATGTCAGCTGCGCACATCTGGCATAATTAGCCAAAGCTCTTTCAGTTCGGATTTATTCATTATATTTTTCTCATCATTGTGGCTTGAGATTCTGTTTTTGTTTTTCCTTCTTGTTGTCGGGAGATCGCTACTTTGAATCCTGATGATGTGACAGCCTTCCATGCCAGGGGGTCCTGGAGAGCAAAATTGGCCATGCTCACTGGGTGGGAGGGATCTTGTACATTCTCTCCCCTGTCAATCACAGCAACGCTAGGCAGTCATGGGCATCCTCCAAGTGTGTTGCCCTGCGCTGTGACGTAGCATGAGCAGAAGTTTGAAAAGACGCAGTGGCTTGCTTCATGTGTCTCAATGGAAGCATGTGTTAGCTTCACCCTCCCTGGTTGGTAGGGGGGGGGGTCTACCTAAATTTGCAAAATACAGGGCAGTGTCAATGCAAATCGACTGATTTAGCACCTGCATTGACTTAGTAAACCTGAAACCCACTTTAGGGACAGCGTGTATGTTTGCAGGTTAATAAATCCAGAGAGCATGTATTAAATTTCCAGATGCCTGTTTCTGTCAATTGAAGACAATATTATAGTATTTACTAAGCCATATTAGATATTCGCTGTGTATTCACACCTGTGATGCCAGCAGCATTCAAAGAGAGACTGTGAAAAGGGCATCATTCACACGTACCTTCTCCTCATCTGACTTTACACATAATGTAATTCATGCAATTATTCTTTGTAAATCAGCCGTAGCACACACACACTATTGATCCCATTATACATGCAAATTAGCATTTGTTATTTTGGATCTTAATAAATTAGGGCCACAAAATTTGGATAATAGTTGAACATTAAATTATGATTTCTTTTTAAACACTAAACTCTTCTTGGCTGATTGTAATTACATTGGGATTTGGGTAAATTTTTTACCATAGTGATAAATCCATCCATCCATTCATCCATTTTCTATACCACTTATCCTACACAGGGTCGTGGGGAGCCTGTAGCCTATCCCAGGGGACTCAGGGCACAAGGTGGGGGACACCCTGGACGGGGTGCCAACCCACTGCAGGGCACAATCACACACACACACTTACACACAATCGCACACACACTACGGGCAATTTAGAAATGCCAATCAGCCTACAATGCATGTCTTTGGGCTGGGGGGAGGAAACCGGAGTGCCTGGAGGAAACCCCCGAAGCACGGGGAGAACATGCAAACTCAGCACACACAGGTCAGAAGGCAGGAATCAAACCCCCAACCCTGGAGGTGTGCGACAAACATGCTAACCACTAAGCCATTAAGCCACCATGCCCCCCCAACATAGCGATAAATTTTAAATTGAAATTTATTACGTACATACAGACTTTCTCAGTACTCAGTACTCATGTGCTTTACTCATCACATCTGATATGCAAATGTTTGCAGGATGAACTACAGACCCTGTTTGCTAAGTTAGGTAATGCTAGTGAACAAAATTGTGGTTATTAAGCATTATATTTTGTCAAATTTGCTGATAAATAAATTGTTGACAGTATGGCTGTGCAAATTAGGACTCAGATCCTGTGACCAATGTGAGCTAGCTAATCTGGGATGATAGTAGGACATGGGGCATTCGTAATTTGCATATTCATGAATATTCATGACCATATTAATAGAAAAGTGCAGTGATGTTCAGCTTTAAGTAGTTTCTTGCAGTGATACACTGATCCCACTTCTTCATTTTTGATACAATTTGAATATCAGGGCTTTTGAGTGATATCAGATACTGAGCCGACACTGACATCCTCTTAGTAACCGACTCTGTGAAATCTCCTGTTTGTAAATCATGCAAAACATCAGATGGAGGTGTGTTCTACAGTATGTTCACATGTAAGATCTGTGTGGTGACAGTCAACATCAAACATGTTCCTGTCAAATCAGAAAACAGGTCACATCCAGTCAAATTCAGAGTTTTCAGGCCAGCTGCCGATACCGATACTGGCGCATCTGTGATTTCTAACATTCAAAAATAAAAGCATATTTTTAATCCACATCGATTTTTTAAACATACATGGGGCTACTTTAAGGTTTAAGGATGTAACTTTATATTTTTTCCATTACAGTTTGTACCTGGGGAAAAAGCTTGTGCCTGTACTGTACTTTTGTACATAGTCACTTCTAACTAATTTGCGTTTGTCCATATTTTAGCACAGAACTGTATATTTCCTTTTAAAGTGATCTTAATTCACTTCAGCGATGTGTTATGTCTGATGTCAGTTTTTGATCAAGTAGTGTCTGCACTAAACCTCACTTCGCAGCGCCACTGAACTGACAGATGCCCTGTCCCGAGGGAGCTGAGATTTCACAGTTTTGTTTTGTCTTTCTGTAGCGCACATAACTGTCCATACTGATCAGCTGCCTCACATCGTCTGAAGTGGACAAAACTCTCTGATTCCTCTCCGTTCTGTTTACTCTCTTCATTCTGTCATACAGCATGTGGCTCAATTTCTCTGGCTTTTCCTTTATTGGATTCTGATTCTGCTGCATATATTGGGATTGATTTGCAGTAAATCATTGTAACCTTGAAGAATGCTGCTCTCTAAACCTGAAGTGTGTTGTGTATGCTCTGTGTGTATGATTCAGTAAATCTGTGGATGACAGTGGAACTGCTAGGGATGCAAGAATGCCGTTTTTTAGGCCAAGTACGAGCACAAATCCATGTTTTTGGTACAGGATGATACTGATACTCATACTGGAATGAGTACTAACCATTTAGTATTAATCAATAAGGGCATCACAGAACATTTTCATGGTGTAAATTGTGGCCTTGAAAAGCACACAAGTATGCCCATACACATATACTACACTGCAAAAAACTCCTTCTTATTTATTATTAATAATTTTATATTTTAATTCAGTGTAATCAATTTCCAGTGGAGGTTAGTTCTTCTGATGTTAGCTACACTGTATGGTGAAAAGTTTTTGGACAGCTGACCATCACACCCGTATGTGCTTGTTGAATATCCCATTCCAGATTTAGTCCCCCTTTACTGTTATAATAACCTCCACTCTTCAGGGAAGGCTTTCCACTAGATTTTGGATTGTGGCTGTAGGGATTTGTATCCATGTAGCCACAAGAGCATTAGTGAGATCAGGCACTGGTATCAGGCGAGGAGACCTGGAGCTCAGATGGTGTTTCAGTTCATCCCACAAGTGGTCAGTGGGGTTGAGGTCAGGACTCTGTGCAGGACACTCGAGTTCTTCCACTCCAAACTTGACAAACTATGTTTTCATGGAGCTCGCTTTGTGCACAGGGACATTGTCATGCTGGAACAGGTTTGGGTCTCTGAAGGGAAGTCGTAATGCTACAGCATACAAAGACATCCTATACACTTGTGTGCTTCAGACTTTGTAGCAACAGTTTGGGGAAGAACCACATATGGGTGTGATGATCAGGTGTCCACATACTTTTGGCCATATAGTCCAGTAGAATTTAAATTAAGAGCATTTGCTAGATACATTAATTATCTTGGATTGAGTAGGGTTGCAGGGTTTTATTGTACAGCTATTAGTAAAGTACATTTCATTGTCTTTGTTGCATCAGAAGCTCTCCTTGTCAATCACTGATAGTAGCTGATAGTCAAGCAAAGCATACTGGGTAAGGGCTGTGTTTTTTTATTTTTACTCACCTAGTGTTGCCTCTAGACATTTTTCTCACCTAGGCAGTGTTGGTTACTGGAGTGTGCTGCTAGTGCTGAGCTTCATGTTTAAGGTGTTTTATCAGGTTGCTTGTATTGTAGGAAGATGCTGTTGTCCCTCCTGTTGATATTTTCACTGAGCACTGAGCTAATAGTGAAATAGGTCCAGATCGCTGTCATTTCATGTCGTCTGTTCATTAGTGCAGAATTGTACACTGGGCTTACATCACATAGTATCACAAGGAATTGGTTGTTGGATTTAAGGCGTTTTTTTACGAGTACGAAAAAATGAAGCACCTGCATCAGTACCAGTGCATGCCTTTAATTACAATCGTGGGCCTGGGCTGAAGCTTATGATGTAATTATCTCACAAATAAACTTGACTCATCATCATTTGCCGATGATGAAAGTGACAGTTTGGGAATGGATTGTGATTTAATCTCTTTTTCTCTTCTCTCTTCTCTTTGTTAGGACACTTCTCTTCTTGGGATGGTGCCAAACAGGTAAACAGATCTGAAATATCTACTTCTCAGTATCTCTGTGTGGTCTGATGTTTGATGTGTAATATTTAGTTGTTGTGAATAAGTATAGCTATCATACATTACTGATGGGAATAATCAGAAATTGGAACTGGTTTTTGGAGGAGCATCATTTTAAAATGAGGTACTGTGGTTACATGACATATAAATATATCTCCACGAGACACATAATAGCACTGGAATACAAATACAGATATTATTCCTTTCCTTTCCTATCTGCAGTGACAGTGCTGAAAGATCTGAAAGCCTCATGGGGTAAAGGATCAAATCACATCTTTGTGTAGTATAATAGGATCTGGCTGCCAGTGGAGGTTGGCCTTTAGCACTGATCTAACACCGTCTACTCTTCCCCGAAGCCTAATCTTACTTTTACCCTTTCTCAGAGAGTGGCAAGTGCAGATTTGCATTAAAGTAATATTGCTGCACATCAGGTAAGTCCCAGTCCATGGCCACTGCATCACCGAGTGTCATAAATGGGGAAAGATAAAAGAACAAAGCGACAGACACCATAATGCAGTCGCCACGGGTGGTCTGCCAATTCAGCGTGTCTCCCATGTCCCTGTGTTAGAAAACAAAGACCTGTAACTGAAGATGAGGTTTGTTTGTGTGTGTGTGTGTGTGTGAAGGCAAAACGCATTTGTCTTGAAGAGAAATGATTCCAAGTCCGACGATTATGCAGATTCTCATTCTCAATTGATATTCCTGCACCCTGGTCCCTGAGATCTCGCTGTTTCATCATGCTGTCACAGAAGGCGAATTGCTTTGCCAGACCATGAACAAGCTTTTGTCAGCGCCGGATCCCGACTGAATCTAAAAACGAGAACTGTCTCATTGTGATTTTCGGCCCTCATCACGCTGTGATACGGGTTATGGCGTAGTATACTCCAATATTTTATCATCGACTTCATGACTCATCCAGAATCCAAGACTATGTTGCAAAAAACAAACTTATACTATGGTTGGAAAAAATATTTGATTCTTAGATGTGTCATATTTTTGCTCATGAAAGATTTTTCACTGGTAATCGAAATGACATAATCCGATTTTTATGTAGACTTGAAATATGAAAAATGACAATCGTACCAAACATGAAACCTTTCAGGTTAAAGACTGTCCGAAACTTCAATCAAGGTTCATGTTGCTTATGTGTAAAATTACTTTAATATGTACATAATATATAAAAGTATGTATTTACTTATATAAATATATTTTATCAGCGCTGTTGAGTTCTCAATTCTGATTGGTCAGAAGGTGTTTCTGTAGCAGAAGCTCAGACAGTCATGTTGGCTGCAACTGTATATTAATGCACATATTCTATGTTATCACTCATCGTTGTTATGAACATGACACATAATTTAATGCACAATTTATGCATTGTACTGCTGCCACGTGATTGGCTGATTAGATAACTGCATGAATGTGCAGGTGTGCAGGTGTTCCTAATAAAGTGGACGGTGAGTGTATAATTTAGCTAACAAACTGTTGGCAAAAAAGTAAACTGCTTCCATTTATTTCCATTTAGTTTGTAATTATTAAAAAGATGTCATGATACCAATATATTTCAGAAAAGTGTATCGTGACAATCACAATCTCGATATTATATCGTCAGCATCATATCACCTGTTATCTGAGTTCAAATAGTATTCAGATAGTGAATTTATTGTAAATAGTTTTAATGGAAATACATTAAAGCCTTATTTTTCATGACAGATGAAAATAATATTGTTTTAAAAAGAAACGAGCGGTCACATTGTAAAAAATCTCCCACTGTGTAACAGTGTATCACAGTGTATAACCACAGTGTATAAATTTGGATCATCGAATTGTGATAGAAATAGAAATTAGAAATTCCCACCGTCTACTTTGTAGGATCTTTTGTACAACAAGGATCAGGATTTTTTTTACCATTTGCTTTTGTGTTAAACAAAGACTAAGCCACTCTAACATTGGGTGCCGAGATTTAGGGGAACCTCGTCTTGGCTTCTTTGGATCTCGGTGTGAGCGGCATTAGCAGGCAGACAGACCTGGAGTGAAAAGCTAACAGGTATCCACTGAGATCCGTCGTGCCTGAGGCATCAGACTGTGGCACTGCTGCTCTCCTGCCACACTTCACACACTCTTTCAGTACTCAATCCATCTCCCGCAGGGACAGCCAGCTCTCTCAGAGCAGAGGAACAGAGAGCGAGAGCACAGGAATAATGAACTGGTTCGTCTTTACCATGCACTGAATGCACTCTAGTCAACTTGCTGTCACTTTTACACACACAGAAACGTATATGTGGATATTTTGTGGCATATTTTACCAACAAAAAAAGAAGAAAATTCACTTCTGTGTGCATGGGAAATGATGCAATAACGTGTTATGCCTGTGTACTGTTGTCTGGAGCTGCTTTGTGTGCACTGCATTTAAATATTAGTGAATCATCTGCTGCTGCACAGGCTGAGATTCAGATATTTCAAATTCTGCTCTGCCTGCTAGATAAACAGCGGTATTGCACCGAGTAGAGAGAACGCTTTTAAAACACACTGCCAGTCCAAAGATTTTGAACAACCTGTATATGTTTGGTCAAACGTCAAGCAATGATTTGATCAGTTGATTTATTTGAGTTTGACTTGAAAATAACCTAGATCTAATTGAAAAAAAAAACCCATTGATCTAGTGTATCTTGATTGTTTTAATTAAGCACTAATAGCACACACTGTATATTTCTCTTGCAATTGATGCTAGTATTTTATCTATAGGCTTAAGTGGTTTCCCCCTCCAACTGCACCGCCATTTAAGCACCATTTAGAGTCCAATTTGGATCTGAGAGCAGCCAGTTAATACATCATTAAATACATAACACAATTTAGGTCTTTGCCTGGACACGTTAATAGCTATTCTGTACCTTTGTGGTTTGTCTGTGGCGCTAATAGTCATTAACCCTCATAGGTCTAAACCCATTTTTTATACCTAGTTAATAAACATGCCAGTAGATACTGTATGTGGTGCTTTACAGCACAGATAGGGTGATAAAGCACACACACGTGATTTATGATTGGTATGAAGGTCTTCTTTGAAATAACAAAAGTATATTGTTTTTGCTGCTAAAGCATGACTGTACAAGCAGATTTGCAGTCGTGTTTTTTTGTGTCACATATCTTTGCGAGAAAATGAAATTTATAGTAAATGTCTATGCCGAATCAATTCTAAATGAATAAACAGTATGTAAGACGTGATCATTCATGGCACAGGAGCCATCATAGACTTGTAAGCATTAAAATGTAAGGCAACACACAGGAAAATACTTTTAACTTGCAGTGTTCTTCTGCATTTATCAATTATGAAGAAAATGAACATTTTTTATGGATACCAGCATTTCTTTTTTATCACCGTTATCTCTGAAACGTTGATATTCTCTCCTTCTCTTTGTCTGCCAGGAGCCCATTAGATATGAGATTTATATATGAAAAAAGAAATGAGGTGAGGCTAATGCTGCATTCCAACCAAGTCAGATGTGTAAAGTTCTTGATGTTACTGACTTCTGATCTCAAGGTTCCAGGGTTTGGATATGGAAAAAATAATGTCTGACCTTCCCTCATCCAAAAAAAGAGATGCATCTGAATAACAATTTACACTACAGTTTAAATTAATATCCACAGCTGAAAGCTCTGTATGTCATTATTGAATCCATCCATGCCTATCCCAGGGGGTTGGGGCACAAGGTGGGGGACGCCCTGGACAGGGTGCCAGCCCATTTCAGGGCACAATCACACACAACAGTTTGGAAATGCCAGTCAGCCTTTAACACATGTCTTTGGACTGGAGGAGGAAACTGGAGTACCCGGAGGAAGCCCCTGAAGCACAGGGAGAATATGCAAACTTTGCGTACACAGGGCAGAGGCAGGATTCAAACCCCAAACCCCAGAGGTGCTAGGCTACAGAGCTAACCACTAAGCCGCTGTGCCCCCCATTATTGAATCTTAAAATGATATTGTTACTTGTTAAACAGCTACACTTGCTGACTAAACAAATGCTCCATTTTGTGATTAACCTCTCAAGTTATATATATTATTATTATTAACTTTGATTCAACTCTGCATTTTAATTCATTAACCCAAAAATTAGCTTAAGATGAATATTTTATCTTTGTATTTACCATTAGTGGTATAAATCTCCCTGCATGCAGCCATGTGAGTGTGACATCACATTAAAGCCTCTCTGTGAAGTCAGGGTTGTTGAGTTCAGTAGTTAGAAATCCGACACTGAGTGATGTTTCATTGCGCTTTTCCTGCTTTTCCTAATACAAGTGGAATCCGAGCTGAACGCAACTCAGCATTCGTGCAGCTTCAGCTAAATAAACATCAAGTCTGTTTATTAAAAATGATCAGGAATTTTTAGCTTTTCTGCTTATTGAACCCACTGCAGCTGTTAAAATCAATTTGCATGCTTTTAAAAATGAATCTGTTTAAATACATGTGCAGGTGCTCAGCAGGACAAACTCCTCTTATGTGAAAACAAATTTGGTTAATAAAGCGAATAATTTCATAATTGTTCAAACATTTTTTTGTAATTTGTGCCACATATTTGATTTCAGTTGCTATTAGTTTACTGTATTTGTGTTTTATTTTCTATATTTTTATATAGAAGTGCCTTATATCCAATGCTGAAATTATTGTGAAGCAAAATTAGCAGAAGAAGTGAAAAAAAAAGCTAATTTAATGTCACAATATTTGTTTCTACTGAACAGTCTGCAAAATAAAAAATGCCATGTTTGCAGCATCAAGAATAATAGCATGGACTACATAACTGTACCTAACCTATGTGTGTGTGTGTGTGTGTGTGTGTGCAGTGGGACCCCCAGGGAAGCCCCCAGACCGGCCTCTCAGCCCCCGGCCTCCCCCACACCGCTGCTCACGTGGGCCAAACGCTCCACTGCACATCAGCCCCTGACCCAGACGGAGCTCACCTCAGCAAACCCGACCCCTACGACCTCTACGAGAAATCTCGAGCTTTATATGAGAGCAGGCGTAAGTCACATGGCTTCTTGACTGAAGTGCTTTCTCGAGGTGTGAGGGTGACGTTCCATCTCCCTGCACCTTCACCTTTTAAAACAGCTGAACTCAGATGCTGTTCTGCAGTTAGTGTGACCCAGAGCTGACCTCTGCACAGTTTATCATGTGCAGGAGTAGTGTGTGTGTGTGTGTGTGTGTGTGTGTGTGTGTGTGTGTGTCTGTGTATTCAGGACACAGTCACTTCTGCATCAGGTTACTGTGCTCTTTAGAAGAACAGCTCCACTAGTACAGGGGTTATGCATTTAAAGATATGAGCTATGTTTATTTTTATTTGAATAAGCCTTTTTGTTCATCTCTAAACACAAGTTATTATTGGGATTGGTGTGGAAGTGGGAAAGCAAGGGTCATAAATAGTAATCGTAAATCAAAGAAACCAGACACCAGCTTTGTCGTTTTGATGCAAAATGCACTGGATAATAGAAGAGAAGCTTGTTGCCGGAGAAGTGACATCAAAATAATAAGCAAAAGAGAAGGTGAGTAACATCAAAATAATAAGCAAAAGAATTTTTTTAAGTACCTTGCTTAGTCCAAACAAAAAGGAGACAACTATAATATCTTCTCTTTCTCCGTAACCCAAACAAAAACAGGAAACAAAAGGCAGGATTTCCAAAAGAAAGGCACTCACACATACAGTTTCCAGACAGCTATAAAGGGCACAATTATCCACTGTTTACAGAGCGTAACTAGGATGTCTGATCTCTGCTGATAAAATGTTTACATATGTTAAGTATAGGTGAGCATGGACAACAATAAACAACAATACACTAGTATAAAGCTATCAACAGGGTAAGGTGAAGGCTATCACGTACTTCCTCCGAGAGACATGAAGCCAGAACTTTCAAACTGCTGCTCGTGCTGCTCCATAGAGCAGCGTAACACGCTTGGTCGAAAGCGCTATCAGCCCTCTTCCACATACATAAGCTCAAAGATGACTACCATTTGCTAGTGTCACTGTGACTGACAGGGGAATGAAAGTATGCCATTCGACCCACCAAGAGAGCATGGCCAATTTTGCTTCCTTGATCTCCCGACCATGGATGGCTGTGGAATCACAATGACTCAAACTTGCGATCACTGGACGCTTTTTTTTGTTGCGCTCCTGAGGAGCCCACTTAAGCATACAAAGTTCAAGATCTGACATTTAGCTGTACAAAGGCTAGGGTCATGTTGTATTATAAGGAGCAAAGAAAAAAAAAAGGCCGTTAGCTGGGACTCCCTGGCAGTCTCACTTTTATATTCTTCTAATGTGATGACGTCATTCCTGATCTGTCAATCCCCTCGTCACATCTGGTTCTCTTATGGGTAATTCTAAACAGGTAGTAGAGAAAGGTAGGGATGGAAAGAGAGACACAGAAAGCAAAAATACACCCAGTGACCTAACAGCACTAATAGTTGTTGACTAAAAGCTTTAATTGTTTTAGCAGTTCTTTAAATTCACTGCTTCACTGGCAGACCTGGCCTTCAGTATATCATATGCCAAGGTCATTACAGCATGCTATTCTTCATGCTATGAAATGGTCATTCTCATATTACCTAACCAGAAACACACACACACACACACACACACTAACACACACAAACACACAAAGACACACATTTGACTGTAATCACATGTGAATGAATACCAATCTACACTATTCATCCACACACAAGCACCATTTAGGCTTATAAAGCCTCTCTGATTATGATCTCCATGTTATTTTTCTTCCAGAGCCTGGCCCACCACGAACGCTGACTGACTCTACAGGCAAGTCCATTATGCAGCAGTTTGTTTTTCCATGTTATGGCGTGTATGCCTGGTTGTTTCATATTCAATAGCTTATACATCTGTCTATGTTATTCTCCCAGTGGATATCAGGGCTGTATTTATCTACATATGTAACAGCGTGACTGCTCAGTACTACATCATAAGATTAAGCACTGCTGTGTGTACTGTGTCAGGTGACCTACATACTGTATGTACACAGAATGAAGCAAAATGAATTATTAATGATTTTCAAATGCATGACTTGTACTGCTGGGATCTTTTTTCTCTGACTGGCTTCGGGGGTTGTCTGATTAGACGTTAGACATACATTAGACGTATATGTGTCAAATGAATTTCAGTAAATAAAGCAACCTTTGACTTATTTACTATCTGAGAGAGAACTTGCAGTATAAGAATTATAATCTAATTTTCAATAAAGTAGTCTTATTGATAGATTGTGGGGTGTTAAATATTAAGTCGACATAAGATAATATGTTGAAATAAGGAGATTATAACTCAACGTAATGAGCTATTAAGCCAAATATCTCATTGAAATAACGAGATATTAATGAGGTATTAGGAGACATTGAGTTGAAATTAAATAAAGTTATAAAGTGGAAGTAAAGACATAATAGCTTGAAATAATGAGTTAGTAAATGAAAATATTGAATTATTAAGTCATAATAGCAAGCTAGTAAGTTGATATGCTAGAATATCTGCAAATAACAAGTTATTAAATGGGAACAATGACATAATATTTTGACATAATGAGATGTTAAGTTGAAATAACTACAGCAATTTTTTTTTTTTTTTACAATTTGTGGTTCAGGCCATAGTTGTGTATACTGACAGAAATATGTGCAGCTACGTGTTTTGTTTCTTACGTCTGGTTTGTGGTAAAGCGAGTGCAGGGGTTGGTGTTTCAGTATCTGTATTCACACTCCATCACCACATTAGTATATTTCTATGACCGTGGGGTTTTTATGTACACACTATATGGTCAAAAGTGTGGACACCTGACAATCACACATGGGTTGCCAGGGTTGGAGTGGAACACTGGTGTGGCCTGCACAGAGCCCTGACCTCAACCCCACTGAACACCTTTGAATTGAAATGCTGACTGCACCCCAGGCCTCCTCACCAGACATCAGTGCCTGATTTCACTAATGGTTTTTGGGGGGAAAGAGCACAAATTCCCACAGCCACACTACAAACTCTAGTGGAAAGCCTTCCCCGAAGAGTGGAGTGGTTATTATAACAGCAGATGGGAATTAAAGCTGGCATGGGAAAAAAGCACATATGGGTGTGATGGTCAGGTGTCCATACAGTGGGGCCCAAAAGTCTGAGTCTTCTTTTCTAATTTAATACAACAAATGTCATTACAAATTATATTACTGGCAACAACATGAGTGAAAAGTAGATTCTTTGAAATATTTACATGAATGTCAGAGTTTCTTAGTATTTGGTTTGTCCCCTTTTTTGCTTTACTGACAGTGAGCACTTGAGCTGGCATGTACTCCACAAGTTTGTGCAAAACTTTATGATCCATTTTAGATCAAGTCCTTTAGATTGTTATCTGAACACACTTCAGTAGAAGAGATTAAGCATGAGAAAAATCTGACTTTTTGTACAAAGCAGTTAACATGCTCAATGTCACAAATTTGCTTACTTTTAAATAGGGACCTAGAAATAGTGCAGTTTCTTGAATATTATATATTTAAGATATTGAACATTTACTTTCTTAGTTTAAAGTATATCAAAAATTCTAAAACCTGCTGCTTACTTCCAATTTTAAATGAAAAAAAAAAAAAAATCCAGATTGTCAGTGTGGTCAGACTTTTGGACCCCACTGTATATATAAAATCCAGACCAAATATATGTGACACAGCGTTTAGTGTCAACATTAATACAAGAACATGTCAAGCTGTCAGCAAAACACGGTATAACTGCTACTGAATAATAGTCACAATTATTTTAAATCATTCATTCATCCATCTTCAGAAACCACTGAATCCTGGTTAGGGTTGCAGTAGATCTGGATCCTATGCCAGGAACAGTGAGTGTTAGGTGGGAATACACTCTGGATGGGACACCAGTCCATTGCAGGGCATCATGCACACACTCAGTAACACCTAGGGGTGTAGCATAGTTAGCGTAGCCAGTTTAGCTACAGGCATGTTTTTGGGAGGTGGGAGGAAACCAGAGAACCCAGAGGAAATCCCCTGAGACACAGGGAGAACATGCACAAACAATACCCTGAGTTTAGGATCGATCAATTATTTTTCTCCAATTACATTTTTTTTGCAAGCACAATGTTGTTTGTGTCAAAAATTCCAGTTGGGAACATCAAACATTGAGATGTTTCCATGGTGATTGTTTCTCAAATGAACAGATTAACCCAATCTGGATAGACATTTAATTTGGCTTGTCCTAAATCTCTTCATTTATTCAATTTGAAATTTTAAAAGATTTCAGGCTGTTTATGAACGTAGCTCTTCTGTTTCTTCAGGTGTGGAGTACCAGGAGGTAGAAGTTCACCTGCTGAGAGAGAAGACGGGCTTCGGCTTCCGCATCCTCGGAGGAGACGAGGCGGTGCAGGCTGTGAGTCCGGAGGCTCGTGACAAGGCTCGTATGGGGCAACCGAGGAGATCCCAGCAATCCGTTTTCCTCATTCCAGCTCAGGAAACGAGACAGAGAAAATCAGATAGAAGTTCAGATATGAGCTTTAATGAGCAGGCTGAATTATACCAGAACAACAAGCAATTGTTGGAAGCTGAACTGCTTTCCTTTGCTGTCTCTTGGCAGGACAGAGCTTAGCTTGTCATCTTCAGCACTTCTTGCTGCATAATAATTGCTTGTTATCGTGGGCAGAGCTGCCCACTCAGTTGCACCTTTTAATCTAGCTGTGACTAGCACTCCAGATAAAGCCTACAAACAAATTAGCAATAAGGGACCGTCTGGGGTCTACAAACAAACTGCTGCTTCTTCATGCCACTTCACTGTGTTTGCTTCATAGTAACATAAAGCCCTGTTGCCTTCATATTAATATATGATCGCCTCTAATTAACTGTCACAGATCGTAATTGGAGCGATTATCGAGAACAGCCCGGCAGAGCGGGATGGGCGTCTGCGCCCGGGTGACGAGCTGGTGTCTGTGGACAGAATGCCGGTGGCGGGTCGACCGCACAGCTACGTCATCGACCTCATGCATGCAGCGGCACGCAACGGCCAAGTGACGCTTACTGTGAGACGCAGAGTTGTGCCTCATCCCGGTGAGTTCCACACAGCATCAGACTGAATCATACACCTGTTTAATAATTCACGAATAATTCATGAAAAAAAATGCAACTGCATTGCATTTCACAACATGCTAAGAGGCAAGTCTAAATAAATATTAATGCATGCACTGACACAGTAGCTAGTGCTAAGAGCAGAAGAGCAGAATTTCCGTCTCCAGGGGCAGATGTGCTCTCTAACCTGAGTAACTGTAGGTGACTGGACTTATGTGGTAATCTCAAAGAAGGCTGCCGTCGGTTCTACTGATTTATTTAAACAGTGTGTGATTGACACCATTGAGGTCATGAGATGGACATGACATCAGTGTTAACCTCTTAAAGTCTCAGGCTCTAATGGTAGGTCCAGACATACATTACTCACTGTTGTACCTACATTCATTTTCTATTCGTTTCTGTGCAGCCACTAAATAATTTATGGTAGTTCCTAAATAATATGCTTTAAGATCAGTAACTGGCTAATAAGCAAGGATGTTAAGGGGTTAACTTCACATTAATTTATTGATGAAAATGCTTTTGATGGAGAGACTGTAAATGCTGTCAACCATAACAATAAAAAGCAGTTAAAAAATTAATTCAGGTTGTTGATGATAGTTGATGTAAATATAGCAAAGGATTATTACAAGGATGTTACTGACACTTTAGAACTCTTATGCAATCCATATCATCAGAAAAGGAATAAAAATATTTCTGCTTGCTTATACTGATTTGCACCGTAAACACACCACTTCACAGTCCTCTTTTTAGAACCCAGTCTTTGCCTTGTATAACCTGTGCCATCATTCAGCACCTCATCAGTTTCTAGATTGCTCCAAAAGAGTCTGGTTTATTTATGCAGTCTGAGCAGCACAAAAACAGCAGCACAAATGAAAGAGACTGTTTGTGTGTGATTAGGACTGATGAAGTGTGCAGTGAAGTTAAATTAAATTTTGAAAATCCACCATAAATCTTGAAGCCACCACGAATTAGCTCACTCTCACTTACCTGCCTGTAGAACTCATCTAAATGTTGATTTCGATTTGTTATTCCTGGTTTTTGTTTTTGCTGTTTTTCCCATCATCTTCCCAATTTGATCATTTCCCAATTCCCACTCACTAGCTTGTGTTCCCCATCACGCAACAACTAGTGGGTGGGAAGGCTAACACGTGCTTCCCCTGAGACACATGAATCCAGCCAGTGCATCTTTTTAAAACTGTTGCTCTTGCTGCGTTACAGGGCAGCGTAACACACGTAAAGGAAAGCACTATTTGCCCTCTTCTGCATACACGAGCTCACAGATGCCCATGATTGGTTAGAGAGAGTATAACTTCCCTTTGACTCTCTATTCAAATTCGCAGCTGCTTGTTTTTGACCTTTTGCTTCTGCCTTTCCTTTTGATTTTTATTGCCCTGCACTGCTCTGATCAATTCCTATATGTTTTTTGACAGAGTTTTATTTACTGATTTGAGTCACGTTTACATCTATTTGCCAGACATTTTATGCCAAAACAAAACTAAACTAACTTAACTGAGACTATTTTTCAGATGTTTTCCTATATTGAGTGGATATTTTGTAAAGGCAGGATACATTAACTACCTTAATATATTATACCCTTTAAACTATTTTGCAGTGTGCAGCAGTATTTTATTATGAATATGTTCTTGAACTTTTTTATATACAGTTTCTTCTCTTACAGCTTGACAAATGTGCACATTTTAGTTCAGCAAATTAGATTAAAAGGAATCTATATACATAAACATTGACTACATTTTAAAGTTAATTTTATCTAAGACTGAATAAACAACCATGGGGAAATTAGCACTGCAGGTTAATCGTTAGGAAAGCAGCAGGGTAAACTGGCAGGATGTTAAATATTTTATGTTTCTGGAAGTTTCTCATCAATCAGTGAACTGATTAAAACTCAAATCTAGTTGTGTAGACTTTTTAGTAAGACTAAGCCCCTGTAAATTACCTGGATGACAAGAAGTTTCTGCAAGAATATTACCAAAATTGAAATATCTGACTGCATCTGAATCGGAGCTGCTTTGGAGCAGAACTGTTCAATTTCTAATGTTCTCTTTCTAAAATAGAAACACTTAAACGGGAATAAACAGAAACCACTGGTGAATTTATTGTACACATATGAACACACATGAACAGATAAAAGTGCTGCCCTGTGAGTGTGAGAGAGATTCAGTCTAAAATGTTTACCATCAAAAAAGCCAGCAGAGCACTATATTAGCATCCAGTGTCAGTAGTACTGCAGGCTCTGAGAATTAAGATGCTATTGTGTACAGCTTTTCGGTCAAGGAGGGCAGTTTTTGTGGTTTTGGTTGGACACTTATGCGGTACTCAGTGTAGCCATCATGAGTCCTGCTGCCAGCTCAATCTATTAAGTGTCTACTAATGTGTCTGGAAGGCTAATGGATAATTAATATGTATTAACCTAGGGCTAATGTATATTAAGTACATATTAGCCTCACCAAAATGGCAAGCTGGTGGAGCCAAATGTTCAGCAGATGCCACATTTAAAAACCAAACATTTGAGCGTCACTTCAGTGCTGAAAGATAAACAGAATTGTGGGTTCATTCATTGACAGTTGATGACTCTTTAATTGGTCAGCCATCCTGTCTCTGGTCAGAACAACATAGCTTTCCCTGTGTTTGGTAAGCTAAAGCCTATATTAAGCAGTGACTCAGACTGTAACTGCTGCCCCCTGCAGGCCAGCCCTGTGGAGAGAACGGATCAGCAGCCAATCAGAGCAGCTCTCCCCGAGGCCGAGGAGTGTGTCCAGTCAACCTGCCGCCCACCACTGATGTAGTCATCCACCGCAAAGAGACTGAAGGCTTCGGCTTCGTCATCATCAGCTCCCTGAACAGACCGGAGAACACCACCACAATCTGTTAGTCTCTGTTTCCTTCTTTCACTTGCTTAGCGAGACATACAGCACTCATTTTTTGGTTTAAAGTGCAAACCATAACCCTAAATTTTGATAGATCAGAGTGTAACAGAATTTCTGCTTAGTGTCTGAACTCTAGTTGGCTTCACTCAGTTAAGTGATTGCATATACTCCATGTGTACATTGTTACTGTCTGAAGTAAAACTGATCTTGCACGCTTAATTTTAGCTGTGCCACACAAAATCGGCCGCATAATCGAGGGTAGTCCGGCTGACCGCTGCGGGAAGCTGAAGGTTGGCGACCGCATCATGGCTGTCAACAATCAGTCTATTATCAACATGCCTCATGCTGACATTGTGAAGCTGATCAAAGATGCAGGACTCACTGTTACTCTGCACATCATCCCCGAGGAAGGTTAGACAGAACATTTTGCAATGTTTAGGATTTTTTCTGAGCACTGTTATTCTCTCTGATGTAGGGATGAAAAGTAGCATATTGTGATCATATAGCCTTTGACTTGCACTGTTATGGGTCACTAATTAAGTTTGGCTTTCATTCATTTCCTTAATGTCATGATGTATCCCAACATTCACAGAATTCTTATTTAGAATCTTGCACAAGCTTGTTATAGTGCTCGTATATTGAGCAGCTCTACTCTTATATAATATCAAACCACCTGTAGACAGCCTGTGCTAATGGTCTGCCTCCTCTGTCTCCCTTGATTGCTGTTCATTTGTTTTCTTCATGTACTGCTAGTCAGCGAAAATGCATTTGTTGACTATTCTTGTTTTTAAGCTGCATTTTACTTGCTCATTCTTTTCGCTTGACAGATGTAAATGGCCCCCACTCTGGCCCTACCTCAGAGAAACAGAGCCCCCTGGTGGTTCAGAAGCAGAGCCCTTCAACCTCTGCAAGTCAGCCGAGTCCCAGCGTGGCCAACCCAAGCCCCCCAGCCCCCCACCCGAGCCCCGCCACCACACAATCCAGCCCCCAGCGAATGGAGCCAAGTCCTGCAGGAGCACAGAGCACCACACCGGTGACTCAGGCCAACCAGCCCGCTAGTCAGCCCAGCCTTGAGGCAGTGCACTCAGGCCTGATGGTGAGTCAGGCAGGACCGGCTGGGGATCAGAGTGTCCCTGTACCAACCGTTCAAGCCGTCCCGGTTGTTTCGGGTGTCCCGGTTGTTCAAGGAATCCCGGTGATCCCGGGTGTCCCAGCTGTTCAGCTTACCACCATGGGTGGGGTGCCAGTCGCAGTGCCACCACAGCTCTACCTCCATGACAGCAGGTACAGTGTATCACACTCTCATGGGGGAGTGAGAGGCCAGAGTCACGCACTACACACCTGCCAATCAGTATATAGAAGAATCCTGAATATTGAAACGAAAATATACAGTAAATAGAACAGACCTACGTTGGCAATTAAAAGGGGGTCACACATAACTAAAGCAATAAGGAAAAAAAAATTACCATGAGTCATCATTCTATTAGCCAGACTTTTTTTTGTGTCAGTGTGTAATTATATTACATTATATTACATTATATTACATTATTGCGCAACACATTACATATATAGTGCAAAGGTTCGTCTTAAGCCACGTGAGGAAAATAGATTTTAAAGCTACCCTGCACAATCTAAGTGTTTTCTTATATAAGAAAAAATGATTAGAATGAATAAATATAATAAAAAGACTGTAAAAAGACACTAATTTCCTTTGTTTTCAAGTAAGGACTAACACCTGAGGGACTGTGATATCATAGGAAAATAATCCATGCTAGGATGGTGTGATATGCTACCACCCTGAAGTTGATTATTTTCCTTTAACAGCACGTTGCAGATTGTGTTATTTCTCAATTACAGTGTTTAATTTATTAATGAACAACACATCATACTTTTTAACTGTATATAGTTTTTAACTGTATATAGAATGTCCGTGAGACAAGTTAGGTCCTGTTATCACTTGCATTATAACAGCTTTAAACAGTTGTTCCCTCGATAGCCTCTCTTTTTTCTATTTCTTGAAGATAATAAAAATAACAAAAAAAAAAAGTCATGTTACCGAGAAACAGAAATACACAAACTCATCTGTCAGAAAACTTCTACTACTACTGTCATAAATGTAACAGAAAACTTTGCCATATCAATGATTATATGTTTTTGTTAAATAACAACATGTTTTCTTAATCCATTTATTATTAGGCTGGGATTATGTGGCGTGTCCGCCATACAAGTCCCTGCGAATGAGCTGTAACTGTAGAAACAGTAACATATTAGAACAAGCGCATTAATATAAACCTAATATAAACCTAGCCAGAACTACTGTCAGAGCTGCTGTTATAGAAAATTAATGAACACATAAAGTGTATTATCAAACCTCTCTTAGGGAGAGTCTATTTGTAATTACATCAGTCTTACAATCTTATACACACACTCATGTATTTGTCAGTTAAGAATCAGGTACAGGTGCAGGAAGATGACAAATATATGGAATAGCTTGTGTGCCTTGAGAAAAAGCTTGGACATTAAGAATTTGGTAAATTTACTTTTTGATTTTTGATTTCTTTAGTTACAAATTTGGTTTAATTTCAAATATGAAATCGAGACTTGCCTAAAACAGATACATTTTAGATTCGCTTTGTACCTCAGCGCGTAACAGACTGTAGAATGGAATACCATTTAATATTGAAAGTTTCTTTTGCTCTTGGGGCTGGTGAGTGCTGGTACCTGAAGAACCACTCTATTCTCTCACTCGGTTGCATATTGTTGCTTAGCTTCTGATTCTGAATTATTTACCAGCGGATATCTTCTCAATAAAACATGGCTCTTGGCTCAGGGATCTTTTCACATGTCTTACTCAGCTTTGAGCTGGGAACTGAGCCTTGGCAGATTTGGCTCCTGCTCAAAGACAGAAGAAAGCAAAGCTTCTGAAGCTTTATGTTAATGGACTGCTGACAGTGAAAAAGTGTATGGATGTGTAAAACGTTACGGCAGCATTTTAAACACCCGACTGGTGGGAGTGTGGCGTAGAGGCATTTAGAAAACATGTTGCATGCATTTACTATGACACTACATGTAGATGATAGTAAGTCTGAAAGAAATGGGAAAGGCTTTCTTCTAAATGAAACATGTTGGCAGCTACAGGTCGGAGGTAAAAGCCAGACAGGATGTTAAACCAGATATCTGCCAGCCACCGTACACAGACTACAGACAGCCTCCAGTGGACTACAGACATCCACCAGTAGCAGACTACAGACAGCCTCCGACTATGGATTACAGACACCCGCCTCCTCTCATCGACTACAGACAGCATTCAATCCCAGATTACAGGCCACAGGTAGGACTGCAAACACCAAGTGTGTGTATAGTGGAGCTAATAGAGAGTGTTGATGTCGCATTCTGCTCACATGAACTGCTGTCATATTATAATATTATTTTGTATTGAAATAAAACCATACAGCAGCCTACATGTTCCAGCTGAAAATATCACTTATTACTTATGTATTGTTCATTTTATGTGTTTATTTTGGCTTATCCTGAGGGGTGACAATAATTCTATGGCTGAACATGTGTATTTAGAGTTTGTTTGTGTTTGTATTTAGCGTTCCCATTTAGCCTGATTTCATTTGAAATAAAACTATTTTGTTCATAAACTGCCTGAAAAACGGTGATAACCTTAATTTCGATATTGAGAAAGATAAACATGATTCACATTTTAGCCGTTATTGCACAGCCCCTTGTTTAACACTCTAAACAGAATCTTGCGCTCGAGTCTCAGCTGTGTGTGCTGACTCAGCCTAACCCTGGGCATGGGAATTAAAAATCCATTAGAACATGAGCATTAATATAGTGTCACTTGCAGTGGGTAAACATAATGAAATAAGTGATGCTGAAACTGAGAAGAGCAGTGACTTCTGTGTGTAAGTGAAGAGTCTTGTGTTCTGTTCAGGACTACGACTATTTCACAGTGGAGCTGGAGAAGAGCGTGAAGGGCTTTGGCTTCAGCATCAGAGGAGGGAGGGAGTACAAGATGGACCTGTTTGTGCTCCGTCTCGCTGAGGACGGCCCAGCTATCCGCAACGGCAGGATGAGGGTCAGTCCAGCGTGTGCGTGTGTGTGTGTGTGTGTGTCCCAGTGCATGTGCATGTGTTTGTCCCAGAAGCCTCAATGTTCCAGAGACCGGATCATCTCCAGGATGCTCTCTAAATGAATTTGGACATTATAATCTGTTTGTGGGAAGCATTGCAGGCTTGGAGAAACAGAAAATGTCATCAAACAGTGATTCTTTTATGTGTGTATGTGTGTGTGTATAGGTGGGTGATCAGATTATTGAGATAAATGGCGAGAGCACACGGGACATGAGTCACGGCCGGGCCATCGAGCTCATCAAGGCGGGCGGCCGACGAGTGCGTCTGCTGCTCAAGCGGGGCACGGGGCAGGTGCCTGAATATGGTCTGTATTCCGCTCATAACCTTACACCATTTATATCATTATATATAACACATTATCAGGTATATATTAAGATTAACAATCATAAAGTGCTTTCTCTGGTATATGAACTAAAAATATCTCTGGAATTCTTACCATATACAATGAATGACTATACATTCAAATATGAAATTCACACTATTTCTTACTAACCCCAGATGTAGTCGATCAGTCGAGTTTGGTTTTCTGAATCTAATATTGCTATCAAATAAGAGAAGCTTGTAGCCTTCAGTTTAGCACCATAACACATAAACTGCAATCATAAATCAACACACACTCGCCCCAAACTAGGCCGAATGTTATGCTTCTCAAAAATATGTATTTATGTTGTTTCTGACACTGTATTAAACTCTGTTTAAAGTGAAAG
Organism: Pangasianodon hypophthalmus; assembly: GCF_027358585.1. NCBI lineage: Eukaryota > Metazoa > Chordata > Actinopteri > Siluriformes > Pangasiidae > Pangasianodon > Pangasianodon hypophthalmus. Next base: position 23,259,407 of record NC_069716.1, read on the forward strand.
AAAACTGTAGCAGCAATCTTAAATCCAAACCACTTTCTCTCTCAGCACATAGGTTTGTGTCACTCCACCCAAATACCGGAGTCATGAAGAAGCTGTGGCTTTAAACATTAGAAGTCTGTTTCATTTGTAGGGTTTTTTTTTATGAATGTGAATTCTGCTGACGTTGCTCTGCATAAAGGCACCTGCCAAATGCTGTAAACACACAGTTTATGAAACTAATGGAGCAAATGGTATTACTTAGCCAAATTGTGTAATTGAGGCAAATGTGTGCTGATTTATGATTATACGGCTGTATAATATTATATGGCTAAAAGTTTGCGGACACCCGACTATCATATCCATATGTGCTTGCTGAGCATCCTGTTCCAAATCCATGGGCATTAATATGAATTTGTCCCCCTTTTCTGCTGTAACAGCCTCCACTCTTCTGGGAAGGCTTTCCACTAGATTTTGGCCACAAGAGCGTTAGTGAGATCAGGCGCTGATGTCAGGTGAGGAGGTTTGGGGCTGATTCATCGTTCCAGTTCATTCCAGAGGTGGTCAGTGGGGTTGAGGTGAGGGATCTGTGCAGGACACCTGAATTCTTCCACTCCAATCTTGGCAAACCAGGTGTTCATGGAGCTCGCTTTGTACACAGGGGCATTGTCATGCTGGAAGAGGTTTGGGCGTCTTACTTCCAGTGAAGGGAAATTGTAATTTTACAGCATACAGTGACATTCTATAGAGTTGTTTGCTTCCAACTTTGTAGCAACAGTTTGGAGAAGAACAACATATGGGTGTGATGGTCAAGAGTCCACATACTATAATAATGCTTAACTGGTAGCACTAAATGGATCCTTCCAAACTGAAGGCAGAGAAAATTGCATCATGGTCCCTGAAATCAGCTTTTTTTCTGTTTAAATGACAATTTGACATGAAAGTCAGAATTTAGGCAAGCTTGTTTTTAACGTAGCCAAAAAAGGATGATGATCCAACAGCATAATGTTTGAAAGCAGTGCGCATTCACCCTGCACATGTTCTCCTTTTGACAGTGGATTTAAAATTCAGTCAACACTACCATTCCTGGCTTTGACAACAACTACGTACATCAGAAATACACATCTATAAACATTGCACAAGAGGTGTACACCACACTGTCAAGTTTTTGGAATTCTTATGAAGCAAGGTTGCCTAATCTTGCTAAACTGCGCTGACACTTCCTATTGATCTCAGACAGCACATGAAGCCTAGCACAGTCACCACATGTATTGAGGTAGGCATTTGCTGCTTGTGGTACCCTAGACTACTCCTACAGTCCTGGGTGATTGAAGTGATTTTAATAAATGCCATGAAATGTAGATTCTTTTAATACCTGTGATTTTTTTAGAAAATGCGTCTTTGAAATGAAGCACATCTTGCCGTGAATTCGATGGGGCGGCTCTAGCTATAAGCTTCCCTTACATGTTAGCAACATTAGTTCCAAAGCTCAAAAGTAGAGAATATCAAGAGTCTATACATGTCTTGGCTGACTGACTACATTTGAGGAAGAATTTGTGTACATTAAATTTTTGTCTGAAATATCCTTTTAGGCCTGAATGTTCTTTATGCTCTGATCTCTACTGGCTGCGCTCACTTAGTTGCTCTAAATGAAAAATCCATAAGAACGTAGGAATTCCTATTGCTTTTTTTTTGACTGATGGCTGAAAAAGTCAGCAATAACCTTAATTAAGGCAATTTAAGGATAGCACCTGTTTCCCCAGAGGAATTCACCGTATACAAAGGCAGCTGATTTGTTTTTAATAGTTTATATAATTTTAATTGTCAGTGCGCTTGGCTACCTTTAATTCTAATCACTTCATTTAACTCGAAGCATGTGTGTATGAGGCAGCGCTCAGATCTCTGGCCAGCAGCCAGTCAGCCTCATCACACAATTTCACATTTGGATCAGGAGGTAAAAGCGGGCTGACTGAGCCAGCTTTGAGCTGCTTTGCCAGACTCTAATGATAACGCGGACGTCAGAAAATCAGCAAGCTGAAACCTGGCCAGTAGAGATAAGACATTAGTTTTCACCACGCTGTTCTCTAACTGCTTGTAGTATTAACTGGTCTTCTTCTGCTTCTACTCTTAATGCCAGTGATAGAGTAGGTCTTTACTCCCTGTCTCGTAGGAATGGTACCTTCCAACCTTTCCATGTGCATGAAAAGCGACACTCTTGCCTCTCCCTATTTCTTCATAATGGGACACTCTAAAGACACGGTTTGTGACAAACTGCATGCTTGTTTTTTCTGTTTCTACTTCTTCCTTCTTTTTCACTCACACATAATACCTATTTTCCAGGAGAGAAAGAGTGCTTTTAATGATTTGCTTGCTACTTATACCTTTAAAGGTACAGTTTGTAATGTTTTGAGCAGTTTCCTGCCTGCAAAATGAATTTAAATCACAACGAAAACACTGACGAGCCTAAAACTACTTAAATCTTGCGAGTTGCCTTTTAAAGGTCCAACTAATTTTATTGTCTTTACACTCTTAATGAAATTCATCATCAGGGATTTTATTAGTGACAAAAACATTATAATACAAGATTGTCTATTCTTGTGTAGAATGTAATACACTCCTTAGGGTTTCAGCAGCAACACCACCTGCGAGAAAATTGCATATCACACAGACAGAACTTTAAACAATGTCTGCAACAAGAGAAGAGTCAAAGAAGGCAAGACCTAGAATGTCAGCAGTGTGGGAGTTTTTCCAGCATGATGCAGTGCTGTATATGCAAAGAGGAGATGGCCTTTAATATCAGCACATGGGTGATGCATAAACATTTAAAACTAACACACCAGGACTACAGATCATCTTCAACTCCTACTTTTTAAATGAATTACACTTACCATTTGACTTTAGCCTCATATTACATAATGCTTCATGTTTTAATAATATTTTACTGATGTATGGTTAAAGTAATAAAATATGTGAAATACTAGCGTAGTTTTATCGTTTAACAAAAAAAAAGCCTTTAAATTTCACGTGTTAATTTTGATTTGTTATAAATTCCTTATTAGTGTCCTAATTGAAATTAAAATGTATGTATTATTTGCTATTTGAACAAAGAGATAATTAGATAATGGACAGATATTAATGGATAATGAATGAATTAATGGACTAAATTTTATATTAATTTAAAAAAGGTAAAGAAAAACATGATGCATGCTCATTGGCTGGTGTTGTGACATTTTTCAGCATCCCAAATCGTACCCTAATTTTCGCAGTCCTCCTCCAACTCTCCACACTGGGTGACATTAACACTTTGTGAATCTATAGCGAGACCCAGAGTCTGCAAGTGTACATGATGGGGCTCTAGTCAACACCGCCATTGTCAAGTCCAAGACCAGGACTAGCTGAGACTGAGTCTTTAGGGGGTCGAGGCCAAAAGAAAGAGAGACTAATTCAAGACTGAGCTCGAAAACCATCAAATCCTTTTTGAGGCCAAGCCTTAACTTCAGCTCGTTGGCTTCTTTCATGCATTGTCCCAATGATTCGGCTATGTTTTCCAGAAGGACTTCTTGTCAAACTTTTTTTAGGTGAAAATAAAAGACAACACAAATATTGTGCACCGTTTATGTTTAACATTTATCTTTATCTTTTATTAAAGTTGTGTGTAAATGTTTGTGTAAGCCAAACTGCACTAAAAATTTCCACCAAATTTACAAAAGTTTTGGAAACATGGTTAAAATAGTACACTATTTTAGTCTTGATTACTACCTCATTAGCATAGGAGCTTAGCGATAAAAATGGACAGATTTCATTGTCCATCTACTTCTGCAAGTTCCTCAACAATGTTGAATGACTCCGTGGAACAACAGAAATCAGACATGAAAATCTGTGGAAACAGTTATTTAATATGGATTTCCATGGACTTATGGTAAATAACACTGCAAAAACAGTAGGCCTTTGTGGGCATTGAAAACAGTGATTCCTACTGCAAGGTTTGTAGTTGTCATTTACATTACACATATATTACTGACGTGATAAAATATTACAGTAGCTCTAAATTATAAATCTGGAATAAAAAATGCAGGGTGGTCAAGGCTTGGAGTTGCAGAAAATTCATAATGTCCGTTTAGGTTTGTTTGCTCAAAAGGTTTGGGAACTCCTGATCTAAACCAAATAATGCTATTTTTGCTCAAACATTAGACAGTTTGGTGTAGTAACATAGTTTATTTTAAGGTCATGTATGATATTTTTTTTTTTTTTTTTTTTTTTTTTTTTTTTTACTAGACGGTGCCACCTCCTGGAGTTCTGACCCTCCAGCCCCCGCTGCCTTGCCGGAAGTAGCGTGGCCCCGTTAATCGACTTGAGCCCTTTGTCATTGCCCATCATCTCACCCAGCCCTGCCCCCTGGTGCCTCGTGCCACGCCCCCCCCTCCCCCCTCCACAGGCACTGCATGATGGGCCTGGACCAGACATGGTGCTCACTGGAGGCCAGCTTAGCTCGGTGCCACCAGCATTGTAGAGTTGCACACAGAGGTGGGGTGGCAGGTCCATCCAGAAGAGCTATGTATGAACGGGATGGAAAGTCCTGGGAAAGGATAAACAGTGTCTGGTTTGAAGTCAGTGGATGAATGCCAGTCATGGATTGTCTGATCCAGGTTTTTTTACGATAATGAAAACACGGAGGGGCCACCAGGCCCGATTTAACTCCCCTGGCTCACATAGGCACTCTACAGTTTGACTCTGGATCCAAGGACATCTAAGAAGACCGGACCGGACTGTTCAGTCTGGTCTTCGTACCCGTTGGATTCTCTCTCATTGTGCTCCACTCACCATCTGATAGGGATTCAATCCTGTTCCCGTACTTGGTTGATCATGTAGGAGGGTTTGTTTGTATTATTTTGAGTTGCTTATATTACAGGCCCCTTAAATCCCTGGGGCAACCAGTGAAGAAATTCAAATATCTATGTGTAGCATGAAAGGTACCACAGCCACCAGAAATCCATGAAGAACTCGAATATTTCAGCAGTATTGTGTTTCATTATTTGTCAGTGTTAGTCCAGCGTAGACCTTCCCATGTGCACTGATGTGAACAGAAAGATAAAATGAGGCGAAGATCATTTCATCACATTGCATTTTTCTGTTGAGAAAACATGATTTAACTAAGAAAAGCTGTCAATTATGAATTATAATTTTTTTAAATGATCACAAACGAAGGGAAAATTAAAAAAAAAAACAGCATCGTATAAATAAACATATCAGTCAGCGACACAATCATGAAGACTTGTACCTCTAACCATCTGTAATACAGTATCATATTAGTAATACTTTATTATAATAATATGAAATGCACTCCATTTATGTTATGAAGGCAAGATTTTTTTAACGACTGTGGACTACCGAGCCAAACCTGCGTACCACGCTTTGTGCAGGATTTCTCAAAAGCCTCAGTGTGTCATTCCAGCCTCATTGTCCCTGTACTGTGCTTCATGAACCACACCACTGTGGGGCCGGGGCCCCGTCCCAATCCTTATAATCGGCCCTCCGTCGTCTCCTTTTGCCTCAAGGCCATCAAGCTAAAGGAACTTTAGTAGGTGGAAGCTATGTGGTTGGATTACATCCAGAAAATGGCAAAGCAAGGGGGGGATTGAATTGTGCTATCTGAGACCATGGGAGTCTAAGTAAATTGAAATGTTTGCTCACATGGAGGAAGGTGTGAGCCGGTGAGATTTGGGGAAATAGCAGAGTGTGTATAGTGTGAACAGAGACCCAGTTGTATGGGGCAGAGTGCCTTACTGGCAGGAATGGATACAGCATGAAATGTGTTTTCCAAGACAACTCATAGTCCTTACGTGGACTATATTGGAGATTTAGCTTTTTTTTTTTTTACATTAAAACATGCAGCTGTCAGAGTTTTTGGGAATGTCTCTGAAAATACAGTCTGCGTGTGCTTGGTACTGTAGGAAAAGCACTACAGCTTTGACCGATTGGTTAGTTCTACATTTCTGTTATATCATTCACACCATACAGATTTTTTTAAATCACATTTTTGTTGAAGCATGAGACATTTAGCACATCATGATATAATACCAGGCAAGAGAATCAGTCAAGACATTTGCATCTATCGTGCACAGCCTAGATAATAACCAGCATCATTAAAAGAAATTCCAGCATAATTAAAAATCATAACGAAGCATTTATGTGAGTAGTAAGGCCAAGAATTGTCATATTTCCCCCTACTGAGAAAAGAATGCAAAATCTGTTTCCCTGAAACTCATTTATAATGAAAGTCTAAGGGAAGTAATTGAATTCTCTCAGTAAACTTGTGAATTATGTTACGGTCCATGGTGGTTCATCAGGTAGTGTTCTTGCTTCTCCAGTTCCTCCTACCTCCCAAAAAACATTCAAAATTATGCCTATGTGTGTTCTGGATCTGGATCTGCCACGACTCTGACCAGGATAAACAATGACTGAAGATAAATGAATGTCTGTTTAGTTCAAAACTACAAATCAACCTTCAATACAACCTTCCCAAATGTTTTGCGATATCTGTATGCAGTCCGGTGGAAAGTCAGACACTTCCATGTTTCTTGTCTTTGAAACTGGTCCCATCTCTGATAGAACAAATTCTACAGATAGCTAAGTTTACAAATCATTCCAAGAATTTGTTAAAGCATTCTACAAAAATGTGTTTTATATTAACATTTATTGAGTGCCCTGACAACTGGCCTTGGATGTCCATCATAAACTCATTTTTAATCAAATAATCTCTTCTGGGCTACCTTTTTGTTCTCCATATCATCCAGAGATCTTAAGTTCGAAGCCAGATGATGCCACGGGCCACGAGTCATCCATGGCCAGGAGTCCAAAAATTGGCCATGCTCTATGGGTGGGAGGGATTCCCACTCTCTCCCCTGTCAATCACAGCGACACTAGCCAATCCTGATCGTCTATGAGCTCATGTATGCAGAAGAGGGTAGACAGCACTTTCTTCTGAGTGTGTTACGCTGCTCTGTGACACTACTTGATCAGCTATTTGAAAAAGTGCGGATTGCTTGCTTCACTTGTCTCAAAGGAAGCGCGTGTTAGCCTTCACCCTCCCTGGTTGATAGCTGTTTTATTATAGAGGAGAGCTGGCTGGTGGGTGGGAATTGGCCAAGACGAATATAGCGAGAATATTTCTCAGTGCAGGGAAAAGTGTCAGAATCCTTGTCTGTGGTAATAACGTCATACAGATTCAGTAGAAAGAGAATTTGGAAAAAGAAAATAGAGTATTACTTCAAAATGGTTTTAAAAATTTGTGTTACAAGGGTACTGGCCACATTATAAGTACATTTCTTGCTAGAGAAATGCTAGATTCTCCCAGCCTGCCTTACTGGAGCGCATGAGTCAGTATAACTTGTGAAGCTAATTCTACATTTTTAACTCAACCTGCATATTTTTCACTGGTACCTGCCTGAGGTAGTAACATTTCGTCTAATAACATCTTTTAGTCTTTAGCTTAAAAGCAAGCATGACTGATTGGATCACTACATTGTTTGTGAGACTGGAAGCTCGGCTACTTTCCGTGTAAGGAGTAATTTGTGCCATAAAATGATTCTGTAAGGCAAACATTTCTCTCTGCTTTGCCTTCATGTGCAGTATGTTCATATGAAACTACAGCGGGCCTCCGCTACTCTCCAGCCCACACACAGCCTGATAACTGTGCCAATAGAAGACGATACTCGAGTACATGGAATGTAACTAAAAAATACGAAGCAGTATGGAACCATTTATATCTGAGACCAATACCGAAGCTGCGTTCAATTCAGTCACATATCAGAGACCTAAATCTTGGGGGAAATGTGAAAAAAACATAATGTGCCACAGTGAAGATGAAAGTGTTGATCAGGCCCTGATAGTTTTGTACCTGCGACATGCATTTGTACCAGTTACTGATTCACCGAGTGGTTGAAGTGTGTTAGATTTAATTGCTGTTTACATGTGGAGATGTAGGAAGAGAAAGACAGAGCATCTATTGCACAGCTCAAGCTTTTCCTGATGAAGCTGTATCCTGCCTGCTGTGGGAAAAAAAAAACAAAAAGAAAAATTTTATATTACTGAGGAAAATATTGAATCTGTGAAAGATGGCACATTCAAGGGCCCCATTTCAGATCGATATTACTGTGTAGTGTTAGATGTGTATTTACCTTGTACAGCTGTACTCCTATAAATATGGTTTAATGTATTATTGATAGTTTCAAAGACTTAAGTGATCAAATATTTTTATGAAATGCAACAGTGCGGATATATTAAATTTTGCTAAACTCTTGTTTACCTGTATGATATTCTGAAATACTGTCAAATAAACTCTTGACATGGTGTAAAGTATTCATTTTATAGTACTCATTATACTCATGTCCGTTTCTATGAGTGTGAGCGGTTGTTAACGGTACTGAACAACACAAATAAAAGAAATGATCATAATTAAAGAGTTGTATTTTTTGGACCTCATTAAAGTGCTTATGTTTAAGAAAGCTCATATTGTACTTTGTTTTAAATGTGTGCTAAAATTGCCAGTGTAGTTGTCAGTGTAGGCCAGTAGCCTAGCCACAAGTGTATATTTAGCTGTGCCAATAGAGAAATGTGCCAGAAATGAACCACAAAATAACGAGTAGAACAAGCAAAGTTAGATTTATTGAAGCACACACTTAAACCCATAGACTATGTTCACAATGATAAACCAATATAACTGCAGAAAGCTTTTATGTTGTATAGTAATACTGCAAAATCAGCAATACAGTCAACAATCCAAGTAGATTTAGCCAAAAAACTTCATTTGCAGGATACAGTCACTTTCTCGGAGACAAGAATTATTCTGTAAACGATTTTTGAAATGACTGCTATTACCAGCAAGCACATTAAAGTATTGTAATCCAAAAGTTAGATGAGTAATAAAAAGTTCATTTGGACATTGAGCATACACAATGGTGCTGTTTGTTTTGTGCCACGCTTGCCATTAAGTTCAGGAAAGAGTGAACTCTTAGTGCCGGCTCTTTTAGGTGAGCGCTGGGAGCTGAAAGAGTGTCTCTTAGTGATGAGCAGAGTCGAGTGCCCTGGCTCTACGAAAAGAGCAAGGCACTACAGATACAATAATCATCCCACAATAATGCAGCTGTGCGTCTGCGTCTGTATTTCATTAAGAAGATTCATTTCCAGTTATTCTGAGCACCACCTCTGGTCCTGACTACATACAGTACATCTTCAATAAGTAGCAAAAGTGGTTTCCATTGAAGCATTTGCATTCGATTACACCACAAGCATAACAGTATTGTACAATAACAGCAAAAAAACCCACCCAAATAGCCCGTACATAACATATTGTTAGCACAGGCCTCACTAGCACAGGCACATTTAAAGCCTGTCAGCTGAAGAGAATCTTTTACATAACCCTCTGTATTCTTGTAAATAATTTTGTAATTGTGTAATATAGTAAATAAATCAGTTATTTAATGACCTGTCAGTTAGACAGCAAAAACTGCAGGTAACTAAATCAAGCTAAACATGTTTGTTGTACAAATCAGCTGATGCATGGTTAACACTGAAAGTCTGGAGCTGAAGGATGCTTTTTTTGCCACAATTCTTGAGGTCATCCATGATGAAGACACGGTGCTGTTACGATACAGTACTCCCTCAGACAGTTCCTTCTACCTGAGCTGTAGTGACAGTGACAGCACCAGTGTAAAATCTCAGGTAGGAGTACTTAATGACAGCACAAACTTCCGCACATTACTTCTGATCAGACTGCTGGCTGAATCTGCTGGAGTCTAACAGAGCGTGTCTTCAGAGATCTCACCTCAAGACCTCATAAGAGTTTTCCTTATGTGGCCACTGTTTCAGATGCTTCTCTGATCAAGGAGCTTCTGAAGTACAGTGACATCACACCTTCAGACCTGCCACACTCTGACGCTACACACACGTCACTTCCTGTGTGTGCAGTTGAAGCTCCTCAGAGAGGAAGAGCTGGGCGTCTCGCCTGGTGCCAAAATTCCTCTGAAAGTTATTATTTTCATGTACATGTGTTAAACAACAAGGTGTTAAACAAGCACCAGCCCAAGTTCAAGTATTAATATCTATACCAAATAAATGACATTTACATACATGGGGTTGTTTCATTGTTTTAAATTTAAATAACTGACAAAATCACCTTTTAATGTATTAATTCTGTGATATGAGTGGTTTTGCATGTAATGACAGTTTTCGACCACTAGGTGTCAGGAGAGTTTGAGAAATAATACAGGTTTTTTTAACGTTTAAATTCAATTAAATTACAATCCATTGAATAAAATAATTATTTAAAAATTAGCCTCATTATTATCAGTCTTTTGACACAACAACCTACAAACACTGTATGTACACTGCAGTATAGAGAAAGAAGGGTGATAAGATAAATATTCGACTAATGAGGTGTTGTGTGAAGTCTTACCCTTCCTTATAATTAACAAAATAAATTCTATGGAAATAATGATAAAATCAGCAGGACACTACAGATGTGCACGGATAAATACAGCAATCATCCCTGCATGAAGAAGATTCATTTCCAGTTGTTCTGACTACAGTATACATATTCAACATGCAAAAAAAGAGGTTTTCGTTTAAACATTTCCTTAAATTACACTACAAGAGCAAGCTCATTACCCACATGCGCCAAAAAAAACTTCTTAACGTTCACCTAAAAGAGTCTGTTCTAAGTGTTCACCTAAAAGAGTCGGTTCTAAGTGTTCACCTAAAAGAGTCTGTTCTAAGTGTTCACCTAAAAGAGTCGGTTCTAAGTGTTCACCTAAAAGAGTCGGTTCTAAGTGTTCACTTAAAAGAGTCGGTTCTAAGTGTTCACCTAAAAGAGTCGGTTCTAAGTGTTCACTTAAAAGAGTCGGTTCTAAGTGTTCACCTAAAAGAGTCGGTTCTAAGTGTTCACCTAAAAGAGTCGGTTCTAAGTGTTCACCTAAAAGAGTCGGTTCTTGGAATTGCGTAATATAGTACATATGTCAGTTATTTAGTGCAGGTCAGTCCAGTTCGTTTTGTTCATCATCGGTATGAATGAACAGATGCACTGTTTCCACACAGATTCCACACCAAACTGAGGAAACTTTATAGATTGCTGACAGTTCTGCTAAACCGGACGTGTATCAACAAATCTTTCATAAACAAGCAAAGTATTATTTTATGATGAAGAAGCCAGAAGAGCACTGCGACCCGAGTGCTCCAGACCCCGCGGTGGCGCTGTCGGAAAGTGGCTGTCGCGGTGGCGCTGTCATCAGCCGTAGATGAAGCGCTTCAGCTGGGGTGCGTTTCAAACCGAGGTACAGTTTTGTTTAGAGTGAAGCTTCACCATCTGAGAAACCAAAAGGACTGGCTTGTGTTAGAGGATTGCTGTAATACTGAAAAACATCGTGTGTGACATGAGAAAAAACCGACACGCTCAACTTATGTTAGCAATAGACCTGATATTGTCCAACAGCTAACTAACAAACAGGCTAATGTTGCACAAATAAACATTTAAATTGATCTTTATAGGGGAGAAGTCGTGTTTTATAATAATGGGGTGGCAATATGGCTGCCATGGTGAAAAAAATATTATTTGACCAAAAGAAACTTCACATCATGTCAGAATTACAGTAATTACGCGTTTTTACCATCGTTAAACTCATAATGGAGTCATTGCACTCTGTGCATTGCATTCTGTGCTTCCGGTTCAGTCACTACACTCACAATGGCTGTATTTCACAGTCAGTTTCTCTATCTTTCATCAAGCATACACAACTACGAAGGTAAGAAAATGCCTATTAACAGAAACAAACACCAAGGCAAATATTGTATCTAATGTTAGCCCAAACAGTTCACTACAAAGTAGCTTGTGCTGTTGCCCCGGGTGTCTGAAGCTGAAACTGGATACTGCCTATAATACTGGTTTCTAAACACGTACATTAAATTATTGTGTGTGATGTTCACCAACAGTGCATCATGTCTGTCTTTTTTTATATATATAATAAGCCATATGCTATGAAGGTAAATACTGCTAATGTTAGTCATGTTATCAGCATGTTCCTGAAACTGTTCAGTCTGAAATAGCTTACAGTGGACACTCATTATAATGTGGTTATAGAAAAAGCTGAAGGACAAATTGTTGTCTCACTGTACTGACAAGTGTAAACAATGCACAGTTAAAGGTTAGGTTAGGTTAGGTTCAACTTTATTGTCATTGTCAGAGTATGAGTACAGAGACAATGAAATGCAGTTAGCATCCAACCAGTAGTGCAAGTAGTAAATAAGTTAAAATGAGGTAACAAGGTTATGGTGCAATAGGTTAACAGTGTACAGTGGTAAACAATATGATGCATACCAGTAATGCAAAGGTAAAGGTAGTAGTGTAATGTACGGATCTGACTGAACTCTATCAAACAGTTTAGTCATAGTAAGGATAGTCATTAGTAAGTATTACAGTTTAGCTTTTCTGAGTTGTTGAAATTAGAGGAGTTTGCAGGTTCTCCCCGTGCTTTGGGGGTTTCCTCCAGGTACTCTGGTTTCCTCCCCCAGTCCAAAGACATGCATTGTAGGCTGATTGACTCTAAATTGTCTGTAGTGGGTGAGTGAGTGTGTGTGTGTGTGTGTGTGTGTGTGTGTGTGATTGTGCCCTGCGATGGCTTGGCACCCTGTCCAGGGTGTCCCCCGCCTTTATCCCCAGTCTGCTGGGAGAGGCTCCAGGCTCCAGGCCCCCTGTGACCCTGTGTAGGATAAGCGGTACAGAAAATGGATGGATAGAACTTAGTTTAAAATCTGACATGAATGCAGTAAGCTATTACTAATGTTAGTAAGGGCACACGTTTGTTTCCTGCATTTTGTGATGCATTAGGATGTAATTTTTGTCATTTTTTCCCTCGTTGTTTTAGGATCATTTATTTCTACATTTGAACACCCTAGAAAATGGCTGAATCTTCCCTTTACCCCATACTACACAAGGGCTCAGTGGATTTGATTTGGGACGCACCCTGTGAGAATGAAACCATGGCAACCATGAGACAGGAAGTCACATGGAGCGGTGTGTTTTGGCGTTTCGCAGCGTTTTCATGGGGTTTATGATATGAATAGCTCGTTTGGATCAGTTGACTATTGCATTATTATGTCTGCAAAACGGAATCTTCCAGCCTGGATGGTCGCATCTGAGGAGAAAAGTGGCAAAGAAGAGCAGCTCAGAGAGTCTCTAAAGAGGAAACCGGAAGTAAAGGCGACCAAATCTGTACGAAAAAAGGGCATCAAAAGGTATAGTTGTAGAAACAGGCTTTAATTAAAACTTCGTTCTTTTTTCTCTGATATTTATGTGAAAGCAGAAGTGACATCTTGGTAAACAGAGGAGGGTTTTTTTGTTGTTTTTTTGCAGAATGATATACTGGATGAATGAACGGGAGCTCATGGAAACAGCACTCAGTGTTATAAAGAGACATAACGGAGAGGTGAGAGGTTTTCGTGAAAAAATCCTGTTTATTGACTCCTAGACGTTTGGGAGTGAATATGGACTTCTTAAAAATAATAAGGAAGCTGAAAAATATCTTATCAGCTGCTAAAGATGGTCTTCCAGTTTGACCAGTTCAGTGTTTGGCGGCTGAGAGCTGCTCAGACCTCGTTGGATTTTTCTGCAGGTTTATGCTTCTGAATTGCGCTGCATCAAGGATAGTTCAGTGGTTAAGACGTTGGACTAGTGATCAGAAGGTTCCGAGTTCAAATCCCACGCCTGTCAAGCTGCCACAGCTGGGCCCCTGAATAAGGCCCTTAACCCTCAGTTGTATGAATGAGATAAATATAAGTCGCTCTGGTTAAAGGAATCTGCCAAATGCTGTAAATATAACTTGCATCACCTTTATATTTTAACCCTTGTCGACTTACAAAGATTGTTTAAAAAAGAAATAAAGTTAGTTACATTGTGCACATCATGTCTCATCATCATTTAACCTTGTTTGTCTTTATATTAAAGACAGCTGCAGCAGACAGATGTGCTCCACTGAACACTGAAATGACAGTGATTCCAGAGACTGATCATGAAGAGACGACAGACTCAGAAGTTTCGGAGCCAGCCGTGGATATTGCTGAGCAAAAGAAAGTACCGTACAGTAAGTTTTTAGAGGAGAGATGGTGCAGTAGTGCATCAGAGAGCTCTGGTGAGCAGCCTTTAGCTTCATCAGCGGTTTTGGAGAAGGAAGCTGAGTCTGAGGAGGACAACTCTCAGAGTGATTCTGACAGTGAAGCTCTGCAGGTGCTGCGAGAGATCTTTTTCAGCTGATGATGAAACACAAGTGCTGAAGAGTTTTGTGTTTACTTCAGCAAAACTGATGAACTGATAATTCAGGGACAACACCAGATAATTCTGTGTTATAGTCCTCTGTGCAAAGCCTTCACTCTGAGTGTCCTGTGTTGCCACAAAGTTTAGTTTAGATCAGCATCAGCTAAACTGTTGGAGCTTGAATTTAAGAGGGAAGTAAACAGAAGAGATATAGGTATAAATAATGGGTGGCAAATTTAACATTAAATGTCTTAGTAAAGTTTTGGGCCACCACCAACCACCAGAACAGATTCACACCATCTTGGCACAGATTCAGGTTCTTCCAAAAGATATTCCTTTAACTGCTGCTAGGATGGTGGTGGTGTAGAGCAACGTCTAACATAGCTCTTAAATCTCACATAAATAAGTAATCAATTATTTTGAGATCTGATGAATATAAAGGCCATAGCATATGATTTACATCCTCATTAAACCATTCAGTGAGCCTTTGTGCTCTTTGAATGGGGGTGGAGTCATCCTGTTAGAGACCAGGAATATAAATGTTATGTCATAAGATAAAGGTGATCAATCAGAAGAACTTTGTATTGATTTGCAGTGTGTCCTGTGTTTAAGGGCTCAAGTGGACTTCAACCATTCCAGATTTTTTTTTTTTTTTTTTTTTTTACACCAGTGAAGCTTACAATATGCATTTCAGTATGTATTGAGTGACTTATACACTACAGCCCTACTATAATATCCTCTTCTGTATGATTGTTGATGATCATTTATTCAGGTTTTCCTTTTATTTGTACTGACAAAACGACTGATTTTCACAATTATTTTCATGTATGGGACACGTCCCATTCCCTGTAAACATTGCTCATTCTGTAATTTGCTGCTCTTATTACTAAAGTACAGTTGGTATGGTCTGAATTAATTTCTATGAAAAGTGATAACAGACCTAAACAGCTGCCATACTGTTACACCCTTATGAATGAATAAACGTCATTCGTTAAACACGTTCTGTATGATTTTACATGTTGGCTGTCACAGCATAGCTGAAGAACTCCCAGTATGTTCATCATACTTGGCAATAAAGTGTCTGAGTCTTATACTTTATGTGAAGAGGGTGAGAATGTTTATACCTAATAGAGTAATATCAGTCAAGTGTGTAGTGCATTTCCCAGAAATAGGAGACTGAGAAAACAAGAAAGCAAGATTTTATCAAGACTTGCATCAGGTCAAAGGACTCAAACCAACACAAGCACAGACGGTCCATCAGATGTGTACAAATTACATTCTTAATCAAACCCTTCTGGTTTAGAATAAACAGAATGGGTGAGGAATATGCATGAGGGTGATATAGCAGTCAACATCTTTTAATAACTGTTGTTTAAAATATGCATCAATGGAAAATTTATTACCATCACACTTCTGTGATGTTTATTTGTCTAAAACATTTCACTCAGCTAACTGCTGATAAAACAAATTCCTTCGACATGGGATCCCCTGCTATAGCTAATATCCATACCACAAAATGGAGTTATGAAGTTATCTTCCTATACATCCCCAGCTCAATCTCTCATCGTGAGAATTCTCCCCAGCCTCCCACCCACTACTCGACAACATCTAGTGCTACACAAATACTCTTCACCTGACTACCACAAAGCAGAAACCACCCAGAATTCAAGTTCTCAGAGTTCTCCCCTTTTTACAGTCCCACAGTCACTCTCTTCATATCATTTATTTTGGTCTGCACTCACAAATTATCTCTCAGAAATATGATTCAGTGGCTTCATCCTGAGGAAAGTGCCCAATTGCTAAAAACAAATCCAAAACAAACTACATAACCATACCCACACACATCTAATCAGTCACAGCTGAACACGATGTGACTGCCACATAAATCATAATACTGCTCTGATTCATTGCATCTTACAGATTTTCCTGATTCACTGAATTTATTTTTAAATTACCCCACTTATTTTCCAAGTCATAATTTATCGGTTATGGCTAATGATATAAGAGTCACATCTCAAGGGGCATTGCTATTATACAAAAAAAAAGTATGTCAAAAGAATTTGGGTAAAAAGTGGATGATACTGCAGTGATGGCTGGACAAAAGATAAATCATTCTAAAACATGATGTTTAAACTCTCAGGCTGGTTTCAAAATGAAATCGCTGCCTGTCACAAGCACAATAACTACTAATCAAATAAAAAACAGGTTCTCAGAACGTAACGTCTCCCTAAGATGCTGAGTGTAGAAATAGAGTATAGATGATCGACACTGTTATCAGAATGACAGAAATGCTGAAGTGTCCTGTTGGTAATGAAAGCAAACAATCAATACTTTTGTTAACAGCCTGAGTTACAGTTATGTGCTTGGAGCAGGCGGCCCTTCACAATACCACATTGCCAGAGAAGTCAATAATAACAGCTTTGGTGAGCTGCTTGGTAGTTTAGTCCCGTGGTGTGCTTGTGTCTCAGGTGGAGAAGGTCCTCGTGTACAGGGGAACCAACACTGAGCTGCTAGAGTCCACCGTTCTCTGAGAGTAGAGGTGTTCGGCTGTTTGCATGGCCATCCACATCACTGACCTACCACAACACAGACGATTAAAGTACAACTCATCTTCAGGGTTTGAAGTAGTCTACTGTACTGCTTCAACACAACTTTAACAGTGTTAAACTGGTTCAATTGCACTGTGGTAGAAGTAAAAATAATGTTTGAAAATGTGAAGTTGTCAACAGATATTAGGCTGTACAGTTATTATACCTCAAGTTACTGAGATGAAAACTTTGTGAAAGTAGATCACTATATAAAAAAAAAAAAAGCGCACCTGTTTGGGCTTATAGACTCCAAGTTTAAAGCGACAGCAGATAATATCTACAAAGAAGCCAACCAGATTGTGCAGCATGCCTAGGGGAAAAAAAAAAAAAAAGTACTCATACACTGTAAGGTATTATTCTTTGTATAAAACACAGCCATCAAGTACATTTATTGTACCTGTTGTAGAGAAAATGCCTCCGATGATGCCACACAGACGCACGAGGAACTGCCACAGCGGCATGTGCTGTTCTGTTACTCGGACCATGAGCGAGCTGAGGTCATACTTCATAAAAATTCCCGATACGCCATGACTTCCTGCTGCATGGTTAATCACCCGCTCCTGCAACAACACAACCAAAAGATTCAGTAGATCTAAACTGATACATACAATATATGACATACATCTGGGAAGAAAATAAAGCAGAATGATGTAAGTCAGGTGCTGTTTTATCTAGTGCTTTATAATGATTCTTTTTTGTAGTTCCAGCTATTATTGGATAAATACCAGCCACAGGACTCACATTTGTCTTCCATCACTAAGCCATTTTACTTTCTAACCAATCTAATTTACTTTACAAAATGACAGACACAAAAATGCTGAAAGCCCTAAAAAGCAATTCAGACATATCAGAATAAATCTCTAACATCCAAAACCAAGACAATGCCTTCCTTTTTGACAGAAATAAGCATAATATCCCTATAATGAATAAAAGACCATGCCTAGGTATTAAAAAACAAATCTCTTATTTAGCTTAGTCGTAATGCATTGCATAGAACTACCAGGAATAACGGCTGTGCTTTTTGTTCGTGGTCCTGAGGTGCTTGCTCAGTGCACACACTTCTCGACATCAGATATTTGCAACAAGAACAATTGAGCCATCATCCGGAGATCACAAGTCAGAATCCTGATGATACCACAACCATCTGTGGCCAGGAGTCCAACAAAGCAAAACTGGCCTTGCTCTCAGGGAGGGAGGGGTGGCGTACTCCCCCATCAATCAAAGTGACACTAGCCAATCATGGGCATCTGTGAGCTCATGCATGCTGAAGTGGGTGGATAGCGCTGTCACACTGCCCCCCGACGTTGCAAGAACAGCTGTTTGAAAAGATGTGAAAAGATGGCTTCACGTGCCTCGAAGGAAGCAGGTCATAGCCTTCGCCCTCCTTGGATGGTAGCTGCCGTGTGATAGGGTAGAGCTGGCTGGACGGTGGGAATTATCCAAAAACAAATTAGGGAAAAATAAAAATTAAACAACAAAGTGGTGAAAAAAAGCAGAGCTGAAGGCAGGTCATGGAAAACTATAGAGTGTGGCTCTGTAGATGGTGTAAAACACAAATCTGATACTTTTTTTTTTTAAATCTGTTTTCCAATCATTCAACTTTCTAAATTTTGACTTTCCCATACTCCTCAGACACACATCTGTGCTGCTGTTATGGCAACCAGTGTGGACAAGCAAGCAAACGTGACTAAGATCTGGACAAACATATTTTGCTTACTTCGTCTAAAAAAAAAAAAAATCAGATTTAAGAAAAAGATGTGCTCTGCTGTCTAAATACAGGCTTAGTTTAGAACTTTTAGAACTTCATTTTCTAATATCTCACCACGTAAGACACACTTTTCTAGATTAAATCAGATTTAATATAGCTAGTGTCATTTTTCTTGCAGGCCAAGCAGACTGCTGTGTATTTAGATGGTTTAAACTGGACTACAATCCTACGTATCACTGTTTAGTGACAGGTAAAGCCAGTTGTAAGCAGAAACGTCAAATACCTTTGTCACTAGTTCTGCAACAGGTTCTTGCCCCTTTCCATGTGAAAACATGCCACACCTTTTCAGGACTCTTTCCCCGTTCACTCTCGCTATTTTTTAGGCAAATGTTTAAAGGTCATTGGATTTAAAATCTTTATGCTCTGTATTAAGTTGATGAGAATCTCAATTCATGTACTGAATTTCCATAATTCAGTGTTTCCGTCTGGAAATAAGGGCCGCTTGTTTTCTTACTTTTTTTTAGGTTTTTAAGAACTGTGTCACTGCTTTAAAAGTTCTGCTTTATTTGCATTTTAAAGATAAAAATGCAGTTACAGGTTTCTAAGCACAAATACCATTTATTTTCATGAACCTACCCGTTCTGTAACAGAGTACTGATGCGTATCAGCTGTCACTTTGTAGGTCTCCAGTTTAGTCGGTACAATGGTGATGAAGTACTGAAACATCTGATTATCTGGCAGAACATTGGATTGAAAAGGAATAAACAGACAAAATATTGGGAAGAAGGAAAAAACATATGAAATTATAAACAGATCTTTTATGCTATTAACATAACACAAGAAATTAGTAAGTAAGTATAATGCTAAGTAATATGATTTCCTGGTATGCGCCAGGTTCACATGTCTGCTGTGCTGGAAAACCTGTTTGGCAGGCCACTTACGATCTGTGCACACTTTCTCTGTGCCGTCCAGCGGGTTCAGAATGCCTGGGATTTCCTCACCGAAGGACAAGTGGTCTATTCGGTGGGAGAAGTTGTAAGCTGTGGATTGATAGGAACACTGCTTGTAAGACTGCAGCAAAGCTCTACACTGCCAAGAGGATGGGTTTGCATAACAAATTTTCAAAGGAAATAAATGACCTTTTAGTGCTCTCTTATCTTTAGATCACTTGCAAGCTCCTAGTTTTACTTTAATGTAAACAGAAGCAAAATTTCCATAGCAAATTTACACATAGCTAAAACACTGGTGCCATGTCAGTTCTGGATCTTTCCTGTGACTAATTTCTTGTAACATAATTAACTGTAAGGGAAAACTTACTTTCATGGCTGACTAGTGCAGCTAAGTGAGCATGGCCTCTTGGATGTGGAATGGCCCTGAAATAGAGAATACACACTCATGTGAAAAGAAAAGCTAATGTACATATTGCATTGCAGATGTAGTCTGATCTGAATGCAAAAGCAGGATGTTGTAGCTAGTGGTCTGCTCAGCATAGACACATTTTCATTGAGGTTGTGTGTGTGCTATTTTTTAGGATTTGTTAGTGAAACACATGGTGAGTAAGAGCACTGTTCAGTCTGTGAAGCTTGCATTTGACCAATCAGCTATGTTCAGCACAGCAAGCTCAACAGCAACAGTTCAACAGAAACTACATTTTTTGGCCAAGGATCATATAACCTTTTCACAATGCCTGAAAAATTCTTGCAGTGGTAAAGGGCCTAAAGTGCAAAATCCCAGTCAAAAATAATAACTGACAATATTGCATTCATCCTTCTTCATCAATACACACTATATGGTCGAAAGTATACGGACACCTGACCATCATACCCATGTGATTGTTAAACATCCCAATCCAGATTTAGCTCCCCTTTGCTGTTATAATAATCTTCACTCTTCTAGGAAGGCTTTCCACTAGATTTTGGAGCGTGGCTGTGGGGATTTGTGCTCATTCAGCCACAAGAGCATTAGTGAGGTCAGGCCCTGATGTTGGGTGAGGAGGTCTGGGGTGCAGTCAGTGTTCCAGTTCATCCCAAAAGTGTTCAGTGGGGTTGAGGTGAGGGATCTGTGCAGGACACTTGAGTTCTTCCACTCCAACCTTGGCAGACCTTGTCTTCATGGAGCTCGCTTTGTGCACAGGGGCATTGTCATGCTGGAACAGGTTTGGGTCTCTTAGTTCCACTGAAGGGAAATCGTAATTCTAAAGCATGCATTCTAAACAATCGTGTGCCTCAAACTTTGTGGCAAAAGTTTAGGGAAGGCCCACATATGGGTGTAATACAGTGTATGGCATCCACATACCTTTAGCCATATAGTGTATATTTATTTATTTATTCACCGAAGCAGTAGTGACCATAATGCATACTGGATATTACTATTTGATTCAATAACACATGAAGTGAATCACTGTCAACACGTTCCTAAAAAATAATCATGATATCAATGATGGAAATCATGATATGATGGAAACTTGGTTATTGACGCAAACTTTTACACTTGGTTATTTGAACAGTATTTCTTTTTCCTGAACAAAGTTCATAAATTCAAACTGGCTGCATGACAGGACCTTAAAGACTTTTTTCCACGCAGAATTCTTTATATAATTATTCTTGTGTAATGACAAGATGGTCAATAAGTAGCATATGACTACACCAAATTACAAGAGAGTTTAACAATAAATGCAGGGGTCATGGTGGGGGGAATGCATACTTGCCGACCGTGATGTGGAAGTTTCCAGCCACTTTATTAACGTAGAGATGTCCGTGTATTCTGCACGCGTCGAGTGGCTGTGTGGGGCTGTCCTCTCTGAGGAGAGAAAAGCAATAGGACACTGATTAACTGCACTCCTGAGACAGCATGATAACAATCTTCTCAACATTCACCAGCATGTTTGTTTCCAGATCTGATGCTGCACGAAGAATGCGTTAAGAAAACAGACTGCGAGGAGATGAGGACTGACCTTGGGGGTAGAGCAGTGGGGGCTCCTCTCATCACGTTTTTAAAGAGGATGTCCTGGAGGGAGTGCTCCTCACGCAGCCTGTTCTGAATCAGCAGGAGTGTCCTGGGGGGAAAAAAAGCATGAAAATAAAAACAGGCTTCATTGCTAAAGTGCAAGAATGAACAACTGTTCAGAGCTGAGTTTGCATGCACACCTATAATATGATCCTTACCTGGCTATTCATGTAAATTCATATTCTTGTGGTGAAGTAAACCCCACAAGCTAATATCTTATCACCTGGATTTTAGGATAATATTTATTTGTAGAGTATATGTAAAGAATAAAACACTTCTGAGTGTTGTGTTATAGGAAAATAATCAACGACAGGGTAGTGTGATGCAGTCTGAAGTGAAGCAGAGTTACTCTTACCCAAAAAGTTGATGATGTTCCAGTAACCCGAATGTCCCAAAGTGTTTTCTCCCTCTTATATCACAGCAATTTCCCAACAATACATTTTTTTTTATTAATTGAAGTATGTCACATCATACGTTTTATTCATTTATACCTATGTTTAATGCTGTTGAACATCCGAGAAACAATTTAGTTCCTGTTATTGCTTATAACAGTTATAAACAGTCATTCCTTCACCAGCCTCTGTTTTTACTCTCTCGTGAATTTAATAAAGACAAAACACAACTTGTCATGTTACTAAGAACCTGCAAAGCGTAAAGTCCTCTGTCCTGTTACAAAGAGGTGACACCAGAAACTCCTTCAGTAGATGTTATATAAACTTCACCATATCAACAATTAAATACATTTTTAATCCTTATATGTAGATTGCAGCCCGGGTCCCTGGAGGACTAGTGTTTAGGCCACCAGTGGTCTCACCGCCGTGGCCCGGGTTCGATTCCCGGCCAGGGGAACAGACACCAGCCACTGGGGTTGACAACAGCAGTGACACTGCACTCCCAGTGGCGGTCCCAAGCCCGGATAAAATGGGGGAGGGTTGCGTCAGGAAGGGCATCCGGCATTAAAACAGTGCTAAATCAAATATGCAGACCAATGATCTGCTGTGGCAACCCCTAACGGGAGCAGCTGAAAGAACAACGACGACAACAACAACATACGTAGAACGCAGACCATTTAGACACAAATCCCGATGTATGTTGTTACAACAGATATTATAACCAGCACTAACATCAGAGCTGCTGTTATAGGAAATTAACACCTTCTGACCAATCAGAATTGAGAATTCAGCAGTGCTGTGGTATAAATAGTAGTAATCTGGTGGCTTTAATTTTCTGTACTGCTCATGTGCACAAACATAACCAGAAAGAGAAGTGCTGCCCCAGAAGCAACAAACACCATCGACTTACTCCAATCAGCTTAACGGCAACCAAGAACCTATGTTCTTCTTTAAGATAAACAACCAAATAAATATCTGCCACTAAATTCACTCCACTCAACAAAGGCTAGAAATTTGAACTCGACATCACGTCCTTCTTTGACAAATTTATTTGCAGGCTGGTAATATATTTGGAAACAAGTGTGATTACCGATTGACTTATGCAGACTTGGAGTTTTTCCATTATCAGAAGTGCAAGTAGATGCATAGGTCAAATTATTGCCAAAATTGGACATTTTAAAGTTACCCTAAATTTTAAAGTTACTCTTAATCTGTACATGTAAACATGACCTGCAGTTCTGGTTCAAAACTACACAGGTGTGGCATTTAGACAACCAACATATACTTATTACTCAGATAGAAGAATAAAATCAGTTATTACAGCGAGACAGTGTGATTAATTTACCTATGCCATAGTCTCTGTTGAGGAGACAGCTCAAACACAACCTGAAAAAGAGCCAAAAAACATGTTAGAAACAATGATGTAAGGCATTATTTACACCAGCTGGGTCTCTAGTGTTCATACTCACAGGTTCATACTTCAATCCATCAGATGCTACCATAGTTTCAGCCAGGTCCAACACATCTGCACCCACAACTAGACAGATAAAGACAATTTCACACTATGGAATGAACGAGACAGAACAGTTTCCCAGAACGTGTAATCAAATCACACAAAGCACTCTAACAGCGTATTCAGCAAAATGTCAATGTGATTCCTTGACAGCAAATCCTTTGGCCAGTTCTGGGAAAATGGATCTGCTATTCAAACTAAACACATCTATTTCATTAAATATGTTTAGCATCAGTCAGTCTGTTTGCACATTTTTTGTCATGTGACCTTTTTAATGGCAAGTGCATACAAAAAATAAATATACTCACACTGACACCTCATGGCGACTGTAATATCTATATTTATTCTTAATTTACTGTAAGAGAGGAATAAAAAGAGAAGTCAAGCCTCTTGATCTGTCAATCTCATTAACTAACATTATTAGATTGCATACAGACAACACAGTTTTATACAGTATTTATTATGCATTAATGGAAAATAATATATATATTACCTAGAAAAATCCGTATCCACTTCATATTCATACTTCATCCACGTGTCCCGATAGACAAAAAACTCAAAGAAGGCCAGCAGTGCCATGGCAGTGAAGGCGATCACAGACACTGAGGACAAGAAAAGCAACTTTCACCTAATGGTACTAGTGGACCAATGTGTCAGTGTGTGATTAAATCACAGGTTCCCCCAAGCCTGGTCCTGGAGAACCCACTGTCCTGCACATTTTAGTGGTTTCCCTGCTCTAACACATCCAGTGGTCCTTCAGGATCAGGATCAGGATCAGGACCAGGACCAGGCTTGGGGGAACCTGTGGAGGAAATGAATGGGGTGAGAAAGGGGATGAAAACTCACCGGTTCCACCACTGGCTGTTGTTTCCACATAACTCTCAGGAACCTTAGGGAAAGCATCCAGCTCCTTTACTAAATTTAGAGCTTTCTTTCGAGACAGTCTCCGCATCTTTGGAGCAACAAACCACTCCTGAACCTGTGAGGAATTGATCAGTTAAATACCAGCACATCTGTATACTGTATATAACCACAACATTAGCAGCTAGCGCGCATTACTATCCCTTAACTCCAGCTAGCGACTTTTGTTAGCTTCTCCTTAACAGCCATGCTGGAGCTATTTCCAAACTGTCAGCCTGACAACCGGAACAAAGAAAACTAAAAAAAGGAATTGTTAAACCCCCCCCCCCCCCCAATTTAGACCCGAAGCTAAACAAGCGTCGGAATGCCCAGCTATCGCTAGCGAACACCTGTAATTTCACACGCTAGTAAAGCTAGCTAGCTTTAAATGCACCTACCTGTAAACTGTTCTGTTAAACAATCATCGTTGATTCACTGTTCTGAATCGAAACATTCCCCCTGTGAAACCGGGGTTAGTAAACATGTAAACGGAGTGAAAGTGAACAATGTTGTATCAGATGGACCCGCTGGGGCTTTGAGGCTGAAGTGGAGTCGTGACGATGCCTTGCTGTTGCATCATGGGAGTTGTTGTACTTCCTCGACGCCTGACTTTTAGTGAGTCGATTCCTTCGAGACACCCGGTTCAGTGAACCGAATCTTTGCGAGTTTTGATTCCTTTGATTCACTGTTCGAAACAGCAGTCTCAGCAGGGCTATACATGGTTCCTGTGTATAATTAGTTTTTTTATTTGCATTTTATAGCGCATTTAGACAATAGATACTGTTTCAAAGAAGCTTTATAGAAATCCAGATGTAGATTTAGATCCCTAATGAACAAGCCAGAAGTGAGAATGGCAAGGAAAAACTCCCTGAGACATCATGAGGAGGAATCTTTGAGGACTCAAAATGGAACCCATCTTCTTCTCAGCGACACTGGATTATAAATCATAATATACAGTTTACAACTGTATGTTACAACTGTATATTATGAAGTCAAACTGTACTAAATGTGTTGACGGGATGGTCAGTATGAGCATACTGTGTGTGAGAATCCTGGGTTGCACACCAAACAAAGATTTGGGTGGTGAACTATTCTCAGCATAGCAGTGTGTAGTGTAGTGTAAGGTTTTTAAAGACTATGTACATTTACTGACCACTTTATTAGACAGGATAGTTGGTGCACCTTATAACTACATGCAAGTCAAATGGTCAAAATAGTGAAAATAGGTCTATTTACTCACACCTGAAACTTAATATTTGGCTCACATGCTAAGGGTCAAATACTTAGATACACATAATGTGCTTGTTTTGGTGGGTAAACTAAAAAATGTTTCAAATCGTTTGTACTTGCAAATGATTTTGCGATTCTCTCGATTCACATTAGTCATTCAAAATGAAATGAAAAAAATAACATGGATGTTTTTTTTTTTACTATTTATATAAGTGTAAATAAACAAAGAATATAGACAATGATGCAAAATACCACCACAATTGATAGACATTACCACATTTACTGTAGGGTTGCTGGAGAGATGGATAACCTGGTTATGATCATGAGTAAACATAACATTAATGGAATTAGGATTTTTGGTTAAAAAAGCAACACAGTGTCAACCGTGTTTGACTAGAACACATAACACAAATACAAGTTATATTTTTTTGTGTTAATCAAGCACACACAAAAAATGTGATAATTGTGTTTACAATGAGATATCAAACCTGTCTTTCCACATGTTCATATTTATTTTAAATGGCCCAGCCTGTCCAATTTTTACAGACGCTAAAATAAGTGGATACATTTCACATCAGTTAAAGAAGCAATACTTAAAACATAATGTGTATCAAACCAACATGAGTTAGAGATTAAAAGAATGTTGAGCATTATTGGCCAAGACATATTACTTTAATCTATCATGAAACTCTTAGTTTGAAATAATAAAACATACTGTATATATAACAATAATTCCTAAAAAAGAAAAAGAAAAAAATGACAAAGGTTTCATTTACTTCAAAACCTGTTCATTTTGACTAAAAAACATATTTGGCAAATGCACTTACAGCATATTTTAGCTCTGGATAACATCTAGGAGTACTATGTTAACGTGACTGGACTTGAGAAGAAGTGTTACGTCTCACACGCTCAGGCTAATAAACGCGAAGCACAAGGCTATTCCAAATCTTTAGCAACATGTCCAAACAAAATCTGTAGATTCTCTAGATATTGATTGAATCTGGGCCCTCATCCAGCAGCACTACCCTCTCAGGGCTGTTCGAGGTCGGAGTGTCTGGATTCTCCTGAGAAAGCTCAGAACAGCGGCTGATGGTTGGCGAGATAACGTCGGGGCTTGTGTCACAAGATTCAGTGCTCTGTTCAGACATAGCAGTGGTGGTGGCTACACTGGGGGGAACAGGGTCAAAGTCATCGTCATCATCCTCCAGACTGGAAGCCTCACGAATGTCTGTGGATGAATAAAAAGATCGGAGCTGAGCAAAAACTGGAAAAATTAAAAAAGATGTACAATATGTGAAAAGCAAAAAATCACTATAGAGCAACATTCAGTGCTTTACTGCATGAATAAAAAAAAAAGCACTGAACTTAGGAAAAGATTTTGATTTGTTATCAAAGCCCTGACCTCACATTTAACCTCAGACTTTCTCAGTATCTTTATAAACAAACTGATTCAGCAGTGTTGCATATGAGCTCAGATTTTTATGTCACAAAATGTTGAACAGCCTTGAACCAAAAATTTCTGATATGCAGTTTATTAGAGAATATAGTAACTTGAAACCTTTAGTCACAGAACCTCAGATACTGAAATCACACTCCACCTCGTCACATATAGTACTGTGCAAAAGTCTCAGGCACATGCAAAGAAATGCTGTAGAGCAAAGATGCTCAACAATAATGAAATTAAATGTTTATACATTTAAAAAATACTGTAAAGAGCAGTAAACAGTAATAAATGAAACAAAGTCAATATTTGGTGTGATGATCCTTCACTTTAAAAAAAAAAAAAAATAGTAGACTTTGTTACAATTTGTGCAGTTTTATAAAGAAATGAGCTGTAGGTGTTACTGAGCAGCCACAGTTCTTCTGGAGACTTTGACTGTCACACTCGCTTCTTATTTCTGCAGCAAAACCCAGCAGCCTTCGTTATGTTTTTTGTCTGACAAGTGGTCTCTTACGTGATATGCAGTTTTCTCTACTGACATACAAACATTAATTTTGTGCTGGAAAACTAATATTTGGAAATCTAAAATGTTTTTGTACTGACTCGATAATGTAGAAGTGATAAAATAAAAATCTATAACAAAGTTTGTACAAAAAAAATTAGGGTGCCTAAGACTTTTGTTCAGTACTGTATTTAAGCTAGTTTATTAGCTGCTAATTAGCCAGCTAGCTATTTGAGATGGCATGAGGACATGCAGGTGTTTCAAAGATGGAATGGAGGAATTTGCATATTCATGTATATTCATAAATCCTAGTATTTCTTGTAAGGAGAAAATGCAAAGAAGTTTCTAGGCCACTTTAGTAGTTTCTCTGACATTATGCAAAATAGTATATCAATGTATTATTCTACTTCGATTATTTTTACTGGTTTAAAATGACATTTTGAGGGGTACTTTAATATAATGATAAGAAAAAGTGAAGTAAAACTCACTGCTAAAGGCCTCTGGATACTGCTTAGCAATCTTGCCTTTTAATGTCCTGAAAAAGATTCAATAATTTACATTCAATTAGTCTGTTCACATAAAAACTATCCCTCATATCTCCATCTTATGCCAAGCAAAAGATAATAACTTATGCCCACAGCACCTTATTCGGCGAAAAACGCTGTCCAAGTCCTTCTTCATTTCAATTAAAGTGCGAGTGTGGAGCAGAAAGCGGTCGTTCATCTGCTGCAACCGCACATTGGACAAGCCATTAAAGTTAATGAGCATCTCGTTGGTCTTTTCGAAGCGATCCAGCCTTGACAGTGAGTTACACAAGTGTTTAGAATTACTGCCTCTTCATGGTAAGCTGTAGGAAAATGTGATGATTTGAAAGGAACTCACATGTGTCTCTGGGCCTGGATGATTGCGTTTACGTCCTCGGAGTTGACCATGCTCAGCATCCTGCTGCAGAAGATTCCAGAAGCAGTCGGATCCATTCTGCACTTTAAAACAAGCAGGAAGGTCTTCCTTAGCTAATACCACTGAGTCAACACATCTTTATAACATGAAATGTGTTCTAACATATGAGCTCTTGGGAATGTATGTTCCTAATCAGTAGAGGAGTGAATATCTAGTCCTTTATCTTTTATTATTCTTTATAATATATTTTATTATTCTTTAATAGTTAAAAAAAATTTCAATTTTTTTTATTGTTTAAGTCCCTGAGAAAACCCATTGCTTGGAATGCTTGTTTGTGTTTGAATGCCCCTCCGGTCAGTCATTTTACAGACACTATATGGGCCATCTAAGATCCTGGGGGCAAAGCTTCCTGAAGATGGGTGGGAATGCCAAACCCACCAACTGTCAGAGACCTCATCTTCAAAAAAAAAAAAAAAAAAAAAAAAAAAAAAAGACCAATCATACATAACGCACCTTTAATCAAGTCAAAAAACATCATAAATATATAAGCTGTCATATGTTATATTAAGAAAAGGAATTAGCTAACCTGAATAATTACATCCATTCTTAAATGTAAGTTAAGTTGTAATTCAACTAAGAACATATCAAAGGATGTACTGTAAAAGGCGCTAATACATTAATGCACTTGGACTGCCCTTAAATTGTGTTCTCCTGGACGATCTTCACTTCGTAGGCAGTGAAGGCTGATCAAATTGTAATATCTCTCAATAGCTCAACAATGAAACTATTATGGTTGAGCAATGCATTATATCACATGTGTCATCGATTAGCATAATAATAATAATGAGGTGGCACAAACTATTACTTCCACACACACACACACACACACACAAACACACATGTATTTAAAAGCAAATAAGGAGCTACATTTGTGATTTCTAATTTTTTAATAAGTGTTCCTAATCTGTTTTCCTCTGAAAACCTGAAAGGTTGTAATCCTTCCATTCAAACCTAAAAAAAAAAAACCTAAACTTTCAGTTCTGCTGTCTGTCCTTTTGTGTGATTTGTACTTTGATGGGAACATGTGAACTTAGTCTGTCTACTTTTAGTTTCTCCTCTACAGGCGTCTGAGGGAGGAAAAAAGGTTGATTAAATAAGTAAATGAATAAACAATCCACCTCGTTTGCATTCGTTACACCCACGACTGTGCCTTAATCACTGCTAATGACGTCAGCTGCATCACTGAAGCAGGCTGAAACATCTCAGCTCAAATGAAACATTTAAGACACTTGTTAACAGCAAATAATCTGATGTGGGTGCCAAAAACAAACACAAATATCCCTGCTAGCACATTTATACCACCCGTCCCTGCCCAGAGGTACTGAACAGATCGCACTTTGACTCTCCTTTCACAATATTCTGGGTTCTGTCATCAGGTTCAGCTCAACAGCTCCAACCATCTCTACCTGAGCTACAGCCACAGACTCACCTCAATGGCTTAACTTCCAGAAACAACATTCTTCATTAGAAAAACCTACAGCATCCCCTACAGACAAGAGCAAATCACAGACACCAGGTCCTAACTTGTGATATAAGGAAGTGATCTCCTTAAAACAACAAAACTGCAGAAAAAATTCAGAACATGATTCAAAACATTTCCTATGATAGACACCTTTAGACATTAGTGTCCAGTGTTTTGATTTAAAAATAAATAAGCACATATATATATATATACACACACACACACATTATATATATATATAAAATTCCAATATGATGTGCAATTAAGTATTTCTATATAAAATAAAGCTGTACAACCAGCTGCAGTGTGCTACATGCTGAGAAGTCTTATTGCAATATTAGAACTAAAATATACTAATGTGCAAGTTCTATATGCACAAAACTGCAAACTTACTTTGTGTGCGAATTTGTTACTTATCTAAGAAGCACACATGCCAAAATCTTCACAACTGCTCCATCAGAGCACAGTAAACCTCTCTGTAGTAAATCTGACAGATGCTCAGCAATATCACTAGCTACAGTGAACTAATTAGCAAGGAAGCTAGCTAGCTATATACAAAACACGACTATTACCTGGCACGCTTCTTAACAAAACCAAGCGTTGACAGAAATATTCAAATGTCAAAAATCTTCATAATATGCAACTGCTTATAAAGATAACCGCCAACGCTGTGAAACGTAAATAAGTCTATCAGTGGACGCAGTCTTAGCGTTGTTGTTGTCAAGCAGTCACGTGACCTGCGTGTCACTACCGGAGACTCTTAACAATCCTATTTATCAAAAAATTAGCTGTGTTTTTTCTTTTTTTGGGAGTTGAAATGGACTTTTAGTATCATGACTGAATATATATTGAGAATGTGTATGTCATTCGGAATATAAAGTCGATAATATATGTTTTGTTCCGGTATTTCCGCCTTTTGTTTTTCTCCCTAACAGCAGGTGGCGGTAGTGGGTTTAGTGCACACACAGCGCTTCATGTTGACCCTCAGCGGCGTGTGAGAAGAAGTTCAGAGAGAGAGTGAGAGAGAGAGAGAGAGAGAGAGAGAAAGAGAAAGAAAGAAAGAGCTGCACTGCTCAGTTATATTGAAACGT